>NC_022021.1:64249418-64289701 GCF_000317375.1 Microtus ochrogaster
TGTGTGTCTATGGTTTCAGGACTGGCCACTCTGTATTGGACAGCAAATAAGAAGGCTTATCCTTGAGGGAAGTTAATTCTTAATTCTTCTTCTCCCAGCAGTCATGAGTTGTTCTTTTTTTTAGGGGCAGGACTCAACAAAACTTTCCCCCTTCCACATTAATATGTCCATTGATAATGCCATTGTTCAGTTTTCTTTATGCAGTCATTTCTAGGAGGGAGGGTTTTACCGCACACTCCCTGGTATTCTGGTTCTTTCACCCTTTTCTATAGCATTTCTTGAGCCATAAATGTGGGAACTCTGATATAGATTTATCTGTTGAAACTGGACTCCTGGCAATCTGCTGATCTCTGTACTACATTCAGCTGTAGTTTTTCTGCGATGGTCTCTGTTTTCTGTTAAGAGGGGATTCTTTGATGAGGAGTGGTAGCTACACTTACCTCTAAATATAAGGATGAGGTTTAGAATGTGGTAAGGGATGAGGGTCTAGCTGACCTCACTGGCCCCAGGAATCTAGGAAGGAAGGAATACTGAAGTACCAGGCATGAATTACTTCCTGTTGAGTGGGCGTGAATTACTTCCTGTTGAGTGGAACTTAAGTCTAGTTAGAAGGCTGTTGGTTACTGCTAGCAGGTGAGTGTCATTTATTTAATCTTTATCTTGCCATACTTGTCATGGTCACGGAATCTTTTAATTTTCAACTGTTACTACACAGTGGGCTATGCCTCCATGCGTTATGATTTAAGAGTTTTCCTATTTTAAGCTTTACTTACTATTAGAGTACAAACCACCCCTCCAAGGAAAAGCGGGTGTTGATTTTCTAGAATTCTCCCCTTTATATCTGTCTCCACGCCTATTTATTCCTTACCCTTTCTCCACAGCCTATGTAGTTTCAAGTTTTTTTTCTTGTCTTTAGAAATATTTTCTTTTGGTGATGACTAAATCCCCATTTTGTCCTTTTTGATTTCCATTTAATCCTCCCTGCAAATCTAACCAGCTAAAAGTTACTAAACTGAAACATAATAAATTGTCTGTTGACTGCTGTGTAAAACATGAAACAAGAAATTTAAAAGCAAAGTTGGAGCAGCCATGTAGCCCAGCAACTCTTAAATTTCTTCATAGAGACCTCCCTTTGTACTGTAAGATGTTGTCAGGTGTGGCTCCCTGGCTGAATTAGTTGAGAAAAACTGAGTTCAAGTCTAGAACAAACAAAAATAGAGTTTAATGAGCTTTTGGGGAGGAAAATGCATTTTTTTTTGTATTAAGAGTTACTTTTAGAATTTGGCCTAAAGTATGGGACAGAACTAAGTGACAACATTATTGGCTCAGTATCAGTCCTCTGACTCCAACACTGTGCTTGCTTATACTACACTCCAGTATATCCCATTCATTCAATATTATTGTATTAAAGATAACAAATATACTATGTGAGCATTTCCATAAAGATTTGTGAAATATATACAGCTAAAATATCTAATATTTCCTTACACCTTTTTATACTTTTTATTTTTTGATTTTTATTGAGCTCTACATTTTTCTCTGCTCCCCTCCATACCTATCCCCTCCCCTTCAACCCTAATCAGACTTCTATATTTAAATTATTCTAAATATATAACAAAATAGGTAGTCTAAAACTAGGTGGTGATAGTGCACACCTTTAATCCCAGCACTCGGGAGCCAGAGTTAGGCAAATCTCTGACTTGGAGGCCAGTCTGATTTACTTAGTGAATTGCAGAACAACGAGGGCTACACAGAGAAACCCTATCAACCAGAATAAAACCATTTGCAAAAGTTAGCAGATGATCCAGTTTCTTTTGTTCCATATCATATGCAATGTTGTAGAGGTTCAAAAATGTGAGCCTATTTTCACTTTGTCTGAAGGTCAGAGGGTTTGAGGTTGCTCAGTGCTATTGACAGCAGGTGTGGCTATACACCCTGACCTAAGGTGTGGTTACTTGGTGTTTTGGACATATAGATGGCCCATACAGGTAGAGCCACTGCACCCTGACCAAAGATCAGAGAATTCTAGCATATTTCTGCTCCTTCTTTGAATTAAGAGGTTTGGTTTAGTGGATTGGCTGCCTTCAGGATACTTGGTCTAGGCTGTGTTCATTGTCTAAACAACAGAATATTTTACTCAAAATTTAATGGCTTGATGTCTGAAGATATTGAAGCAAGTAATTGTTCTAGTTGTTCTTGTATCATGTTAAAGGAGTCTTTTGCCCCCCCCCCCACTGTATTGGGTTATATAAGTGTATGGGAAATTAAATATGGGTGATTTCGGCATTCACTGCAACTCCCTCCCGGTACTAGCCTATGCTTCTGTTTTTATTATTTTCACTTGTATCTTTGTTCTCTTATTCTTCTAATCCCCTTGTCCCTACCTTGGCAAGTGGCATACTTGTTGAAGCTGGTCTCTGACACATCATCAAACTGGCTCTTTTCTATAGATGGAAGTTTCTGTCCCACCTGGACCCATAGTCGTTCAGTCCCAAAGAAACACACAGAGTTTCTTATATTAATTATAAACTGTTTGGCCTATTAGCTCAGGATTATTATTAACTAGCTCTTACAACTTAGATTAACCTATAATTATTATCTATGTTTAACCATATAGCTTGTTACCTCTCCTCAGTGCAGCATTTTCATCTTGCTTCCTCTAGCCTGGGTGGTGACTTTAGACAGAGCTTTTCTTCTTCCCAAAATTCTCCTACTCTGGTCACCCCACCTATAGTTCCTGCCTGGCTACTGGCCAATCAGCATTTTATAAAACCGATGCGAGTGACAAATCTTTACAGGGTACAAAAGCATTATCCCACAGCACTATTCTTAACAAGCATCAGCAAAATGTTGCATCTCATCGTGCTTCTCAGAAATTATCAGTCTGGTAAAGGTTATTATTGCTACAGAGACTTCAATAATAAGATTGGGGTCTATAGTAAGTCTAGTAAGAGTAGAAAAAATAATCACACACAGGAAGAGAGCAACTAGGTTAAACACTTGTCTATCCCATATCTTCTCATTGCAAGTTACATATTTTTTGCTCAAATTATTTTACTTCAATATATGTATTTTAATAACCTACACCATCATGTTATCAGAAAATATTATTCTTGCAAAAAAAAACAGACAATCTCAGATAGCTGTCTCTAATACTTAATGCCCTAAATACCAAGGACAGAAATTCCAATTCCTTGTCTACAGTATGACATGACTCAAAGAGTCTATCCACTCTAATTCTATAGCTGATGCAGTGACTGTCACCATGATTGGGTCAAAAATATTTTTGTGTGTCTTTACAAAACCATTTTAAAGACAGAAAAGGAAATATGGATATTTTCCTGTTATACCTTTAAAAATATCTTGTTCAAGCTCACATTAACTCTTATGTTACAGTCTTCCTGGTAACTGACTAAAATTGGCTTTTTGCTTAATCAACCAGGCTAATTAAGGCTTCTGTTCTGGTCTTTGGATGACAAGGCAGAGTGTGGCTTCAATCAAATTGCTAGTTGACTCTTCTATGGGCCTAAATCATACCCAGTAATGTAATCAAACCAGTTTGGCTAAATTACACACCATATATCGGTAAATGACTTTTCTGGGTCACTAGTCTACACACAATCTGGCATTAAAGTATAGTAGATAAAAAGAAATGTTTTAACATTTCCAAGAAATCCACATGCATTACTTAAGGTTTTAACTAATAAGAAAGTATTAGAAGAAAAAGAGCAAAACATGAAAGCCCAACAGCGGCGTGTCCATCCCAAATGTCATTAGCTGCAATCTTTAATCAAGCACTCACTCCAGTTACTGGGCGGTATTGCCAACCTCCCAGAGGGGAGTCAGCCACAGACTAAGAACGGGAAAACCAACAGGAGGGGGAGAAAAATGAACTTGAATGATAACTGAGCCCAGATGGGGAAAAGAAAGGTTAACTGTGGAACCGGTCTTATTTAACTAAGGCCACCAGTAAATTTAAGCCACAGAGAAACTTGCCCAAATGGGGAAAAATACTATGTGCCCCACCCCCACCCCCAGCATAGTAAAAAAAGGAAAGAGACCCTCCAGCAGGGGTTTCCCCCAAACTTTAGTGTGGAACAAAAAGTTCACAAGCTGGAGTTACAGGCTAAACACTGCGCTGGGGTAGTATTGGAAAGTAGCAGCTGGTCCTTATTATTTGCATAGATTTTTATTATGGGTAAAAAACATGGGCGAAGTGCCATGGTGCACTGCTCTACAGACCTCCCAAAATGACCATGGCAAAAGCACTGGCTTTCTTCAGCCACCACCGGGTATGGGATCAAGAGAGGGCTGTCAATCCCCGGGGACGGCAGAGGAAATGGGGTCTGTCACACAGCTATTGTCATACAAAAGGGGGGAAATGGAAATGAGCTGAGGGATAGCTTTGGCACAGGGTATTTTGATTAAATGATAGCCATGGGAACTGAACCTAAATAAAAGCAAACATCATTAAGTCTTTAGAAATCTGTGTTAGTTGCTTAAAATGTTAAATGGCATGGGATACAGTTAAGACTACAGATATTGCCAAATTTTTGCCTTTGGCAGAAAGGAGAAGAGAAATAACCCCCCCCTACACACACACACACCCAATGTTCTTCTATCTGCCGCATACTACAATTGTCATCCTCTCTACAAATCCATCTGGAAGCAGGAGCCAAGGCAGACACAGCTATGCAGTCCCAGGTAGGAGATGCACAGGGCAGAGCAAGGAAGACGTCGTCTTGACAGGCGAAGGGAAAACCCACTCCACTCACTTTCTTGTAAAGTCCACTCTCAGTGCCAAGGTAAGAGGGTATGCTGTCAGCCACTCTTCTGCTCAAGGCTGCCAATACCTTTCCATCATGTCAAGGATAAAGCTGTGCATCTTTCCAAAGGTCTGCAAACCCCCCCCCCCGGGGTGCACCTGACTTTCTTCTCTAACTTCCCTCACTCCTCTCATAGTTACTGGTTCCCTTCTGTTTCAAGAGTGCTGGGTTCTCGCTTGCCCTTGCTCTAGTATCCTTCACAGAAAAAATAACTCAGAACCTCCAGAACGATGCCCAGCAATGCAAGAAGTGTAAGATCCATTAAAGAAACAAGAGAACAGACTGCTGAGCTATTTGAGGTATTTAATCTTACTTTGCCTTTTAGTTGTTTCTCACTTGCTGTCTAGTCATGACTTGTCCAAATACCTCCCCCCCCCCCAAGTTTGGTTAGAAGCTTATTGTAGTTCCCATAGGCAAAGGGACTAAAACAATTCCTACCACCCTTCCTTCAGATTATCAAGCAATGTAAGAATTGAACAAATTGCTTTAGACAGTGGAAACTGATCTCCTTTGATTCGAGGAACAAAACAATCTTTCCTCGTTCTAACTGTGGAGTTGGAGGGTCATAGGGAGTGACCTCCTAATTACCAAACCCCACAAACACTCCTCAGTACTTCTCTTCCCTGACTTCTCTGAGTTATCTGATACTCGTGCACACTCCTTCCTTAAAAAAAAAATGCACAGGGATTTGATTTACTGATTAAGTGATTGGCTTAGAAATAGGTGGGAGACTGGATCCTTCGTGAAATTAAATCCATTTTGGTAAACCTACTTGTTACTTTCAAAGCGGCAGGGTTTTCAACTTAAAAATAAAATGCAAAGCTCAACAAGCAAGTTTCATTATACAAATAATTCACCAAATTTTTTCAAAATTATGTGAAGCATAAGTTAGGGAATAAGAGAAGAAAAACTAAATCCCAACATAGAGATAGGAGATTTAAAAGTTTTAGATAGTTTTCATAGATGCATAAACTCTAAGAACACAGAAATGGGTTTATACTACATTGTTCTTTGGAAAGCAGAGTTTATATTTTAAAATATACTGTATTTATTTTTGTTAAATTATATGCAGACATATAAGTACAATATTATAGTGTGACTATCTCATAAGGTTTTCTAAATGCAAATATTATGATTTTGTTATCTTCAATTTTTTGGTTTAAAATATCCTGATTAACATGTTTGGATATATATTTTGTGATGTAAACCTACTATCGAAAACTGATGCAATTTTCAGTTTCACCAACCTCTGGAAATAGGGTGCCAACATTTGTCTTCCTACATTTCGTGTTCCTGTTTTGTTTCTGTTTACACACAATTGTTGCTTTTTTGTTTTATTTAGAATCTTCAGAATAAGCGTGAAGTAAACTAGACAAGCTTGCCTTATTCTTAATATTAGGAGATGTTGCTTATGGAAACTGCTACTCTGAACCTGCTTTTCTAACCTTCACAGTCGTAGTGAATATAGTGACCAAGCAATCACAGAGTAGATTATTTTCCTAAAACGGGAATTCTGAACCGCATCCCTCCTAACACTTTACCATTCTGACGTTTTAGTATAGTTTCTAAGTTACTAAGAACTGGAGCTCAGGGACTTTCACATCTAAAATCAAATTAATTCCAAATGAAAGTTGTTTAACCCTTAACCAAAAGACCATCCTCTGAGATGGTCACCATCATCGGGTGATTTCATCACCATGCTAACACCACGAGTGCACACACACAAAGGGGAATACCGTAGGTCAAGCCATGCCATATTAATGTAAACAAGAGCCAGAATAACTAGAGATGTGTGAGATTGTGTCCTGGCCTAATGGCGAACATCATTTCACAGTATTTTTTTTTTTTAACAAAGTGTATTCTCTAAAAGAGCAAGGCAAACTATCCCATGTAAGCTTATAAACCAACAGCATGGTCATTTATTATCACTATGGACACCTGTGAAGAATACACAATTGCATGACAGTTGTTGCTGTTGTGGGTGTGTTTATACACACAACCACAATGCTGTGCTACGAAATTATGGTGAATGTGCCATTGTCCAATAATGGGAATATTTGGGGTACATTATAATCTTATGAGACCACCATCATATATGCGGTCTAGAATTTTTTGAAATATCATTGTGCAGCCCACGAATGTATGAGAATACCCACTGGGGGAAAATGTAGGAAAATAAAACCAAATGCCTTTCCTGGAATTTTCTTGGTTTGTGGTGGTAGCAAATAGAGTCCATGTCCCATTGTCTTCTAAACACAATTATTACTAAGAGAAATTATACAAATAGTCACATAGAGAATGCCATATTAAAATTTTTTATATTTTTTTGTCTAAATTCATTTTAGTTTTTTTCACTTATCTTGTTACTGGTAAGGTGTGTTACTTGGCACTCCAGCTGTAGGCAATAGAATCCCACTGTAGTAGCTGACCTCAGCAGCCCAGACTTTATCAGACAGTTCAGCCCAGGAGGCAACCCTCTGTGACCCTTAATTTACAAGAACAACTGAAGCATTTCCTGGATTGTGAAATCTGCTCACTGTGGTTTGAGATGAAGGTCTTTACCTGGCAATGGAAACTATCCTAGCATTTCCCCCATTTCATTCACATTATTTTGGATCCACAACACTGCAAGCATTCTAGCAAATGTCTCTTTTTCTTGGAACTCTCTACTCCCGGGTGCACTCAGAGCTTGTTTTGCAGATTTCTTTCTGATCTCTTGACATGCATGTTAGTGTTCTTCGTTTTTACATTAAAATGTTAAAAAGTCAAATTTTGTAGTTTTTATGTATAAGATTTTTAAGGTTTATTATTTTTTACTTATGTGTGAGTGAATGTTACATGTGTTGCTGTTCACAGAGGCTTCGTGTTTCTTGGAGCTGGAGTTACAGATGGCTATGAGCTGCCTTGCGTGGGTACCGAGAGCCAAATGTAGGATCTTTGGAAGAACAGCGAGTTCCCTTAACCACTGAGACATCTCTCTAGCCTTGAGTACACCTCTTTATATACACACCCACCTCAAAAATGAAAGAAAGGTTACATGCCCCTAAATCTGCCTTATGCATAGTGACTATAAATGTTTGATTTCATTTTGTTTTTAGGTAAAATCACCTACTCAAAACAAAATCACAGAAAATTAAAAAATAAAACCAGTAAAAAAAATAAGTAGATTGATGGCAGTATTTTCTCCTATATTCTGATTTCTTTTTAAAAAATTTTTGTTTTAGGAATGGTACATTTTGATTGTGTTATTTCTGCTCACTCAACTTCTCCTAGCTACTCTTCCACCAACATACCTACCCAACTCTCTGTTCCTTCTCTCTCTGAAAGACAAAAAGACACATAAAACCGTTAAAGCCTGGTCTGTGGTGGCCAACTACTTCTGAGCATGGGACCTGCCTTGAAGTGTGGATGAGATAGCCAATGTTACTCCGTAGAAGAAAAGGGAGTGTCGCTCTTCCAAATGCTATCAGTTGTGAATAAGTTCCTGGTGAGTGGTGGTACCATGCCCATCTATCTATTTCTGAAACTATCCATTTCTACTATCCTTTGGTTTTCTTCCCTGTTCTACATTTTCCTTTTCATTGTTGGTGTTACCAACCAGGTCTTATACATTTAAAAAGCTTAGTTTAATAAGATATATAAAGATGAGGATCTTACCCAAGTATTGTATATAGCAAATACTTTTTAAGCCAGATCTCCAACCGACTGCAGGTTTGCCATGAAGGTTGTTAGAGGTAATTACAGAAATCTATAATTAATTTGGGTGTTTTTAGTGAGGATCATCACCATTGCTATATCTTTTATTTGGAAAAATAGAAGTCCTATAAACGATTCTATTAAAGAAAGGAATTTAAACCTCAAAACCTAATTATTTTTTGAGCAATATTAAGGAATGGAATTTTGAGTCAACAAACATGACGATAATAAAATCTAATTTTATAGAGCCATGTTTGGCCTTGCATCTTTGTCAAAGAAAATGAAAAACTATTAGGACATCGCAATAAAATCTACATGATTATAGACAAACATTTTGGCAAAAACCCATTGAGAACAGTTTGCTTTATATAAACAACATAATAACAGAATAGTACTTCAAGGGCCACCACAACTAATCAAACTCTTTCAATCTACTTTGTAAACAGGAGAATGTTTTTACATTAATGGAAGCCCACCCCCCCAATCAAACTCTTGTATGCACAGCTAAAGCACTTAGATGGAGTACCAGAGGAACCAGTATTGGAGAATGGAATTGGATGTTTAATAACACTACAAATAAGACTGACTGTCACTGACCGTGATCATTTTGTCTTTGACAAGAGAAGCCTATGATATAATTTCTTATAGATGTAAAACTGGAGGCAATAATCATGAAAAACAAGAAAATATATTAAATATATTCATAACAAAGGGAGGTGAATGTTAGAACCCAAAATTCCATAGACTTGACAGACAAATGCATCTGGATATTAGTTCGGTATATTATATACTAAAAAGGTTTTGTGGGTTTTTTTTTTTTGGTTTTTGGGTTTTTTTGTTGTTGTTTTGTTTTGTTTTTTTTTCAAGGCAGGATTTCTCTGTGTATTCTTAGCTGTGCTGGAACTTGCTCTATAGACCAGGCTGGACGTGAACTAACAGAGATCTGCCTGCTTCTGCCTCTCGAGTGCTAGAATTAAGGGTATGTGCCACCATGGCCAACCAACACTTGTAAATTAAATCATTCCTTTGTGGGTGGGGGCGCAAAACAGAGCATTTAGAAAAGGTCATTCACAGGTCACCACATAAAATGAATGTGGACCGCCTAAAGTACTCTTCTGCTTGCCTCTCTCTTTGCTATACAAAGTTCTCCTGTTAGTTACCACATCCAAAAATGAGACTTCTTGAAGATTCAGGTCAGGTCACAAAGCTGTGGAAGACTACCAGCTACAACCAAAATCTTTGGATGGAAACAAGCAGGGCACCTTTACCTATCTTTATACAGTGTTCATTCAGTACTATTGGAATGAGACTGCTTTTTGAGTTCTTCAGGGCGACACTGTGCAAAATTAAGTTGTGAAATAAAATTTCGTCTTTGTTTATTCAACTTTTATATAAAAAATTATTGTTTCTAAAGATTTTTAAAGTATTAGCTAACATTCTGTCTCCGCTTTCACTCATTCACTTTTCTTATATCACACAGCTGTGTGATATGTTCCGCTGATGTGTTCTTTAATTATGTCCCACTCACATGCAAAAAGTTTTCTGCTCCTTCCACAAGCCTTCAGAGGCCTTGGATGAAGCCAAGTCTAAGCTGGAGTCTCACTCTCAAATTGTGTTGCTGTTAAAAGATCTTTTCAGAGTCAAAAAGTCACCTTCATGACCCCCCGACTCAAATCCCTCTCCCTATTTTGACTCTAATATGCTTGATGCTCAGAGCAACCCCTTTCCCTCTGAAAGGTGAAGGGGAATTGACAAGGAGAGGAAATTCTTGCCATTAACAACCCCAAACTCTAGACCTTGAGCCTGGAGATATGAAAGAACACTGTTGCCAAATTGACACCAGTCACAAAAGGCTTTGAAAATTAAGGCAAAAAGAGTTTGCACATGTTGTCAAATCCCCGAACAATGTTTCCCTGATCCAAGTGAGCCGTTAGGAGAAGTCGGAAATCTCCCATAACAAGCAAATGATTATGAGTGGAATGAGCTGAATTGATTGGATCTGACATTTGACATCTGGGCGTATTTCCCCATGCCTTGAATAAAGAGATGGTTCATGTTTTCTGAAAATCCAACGATTATTTCCTGCAAGCACTTTCTCTTACAGCAGATTTGCTGCTGAAAATAAGCAGCCTAAAGCCACCCCAGCTGGGAATGACATCCAGTAGATGACACTCTCTAACTTCAGAACGCTGAGTTATGGACAAAAGAAAGCTGAAGATTAATGTACAAGCCCAGCCCTGTTTCATCATGTCTATAAGACGCTAGTGTGCACCAGGTCTCAGAACATTCTGAAGCACCTGCTGACTAAAGAGCCTCCTTCTGCTTCCAACAACTCCCAGAACTTAGTCACCAAAATGACTTTCATCACCTCCTGTACCGTGGGAATTCTGTGTGTGTCCAATTGTTGTTCAGAGAGTTGCCTGCATGCCTCTACTTAACACCTGGGCAAAATAAATAAATAAACAAAACCTTACTGAAATATCTGGCACCCACAGTGTTCAGCCTACAGCCCTCTTCTATGATCCTTGCATAATTAGTGAAGGAACTGCACTTAGTAAGGCTAAGGAAAGGAAAAAGCATACCCAGCTTTGAAATTCAGATAAGGTGGTTTTATGGTTTGAATTACATTGTAATAACTACATAGACGTAAATATACTCATCCTGTTTTAAGTTAGGTGAACATCTGTCGTAAATAACTCCAATGCTCTTTCCTTTGTAAACTAATTACACAATAGCCCCTATAAATTCATGGAGTGTTAGGATGCAGAACTTAATTATATAATTCACTTAACCAAATTTTTGTTCTTACTTCAGTGCAGTTCACAATTCTCCACTTTTGCAAGACATGTAAAAGGAACATGTTACATATTGCCTCATAGGAAATTTCCATTAGAATGAAAGATAGTGGGAAAGCCTTCACGACTATCACATTCTGTCTGCACCTGAGAGAACTAATACCATTTACTTTGAATGGAAACATATGTAATTACTACTCATTTACAAATCGATGCACATTGTCATTAAGGTTCCCTAAGCAATATGTTGTGTGGTTTGTTTTTGTTTTTGTTTTTTCTGATTCTGTGAGGAGGAACAAGGAAAAAGCTTAATTAGCTAATTAGCTAATATTATTTATTTATTTATTTATTGTGAGTTAGTGTACAGTGTCTATGTACTGAATGCCACATGCAGATTCTGTGCTGGAACTCCAAAGGAAGACAAACTGACAATATGCCCAGAAGAATGGCACAGATGCCTGGAACTGTCCAGCAAATGTTATATGTATAAAATATGCAAGGATAAATCTCATAGAAACTCATATATAAGAGTTAAAGAAGGACTTCTGAAGTAAAAGATCTGCACTTCATCTCTAATCTTCTTTCAAAGATGAAAGATAAAATATTCATTGACTCCAACAGACTTCTTTATAGAGATGCTATCTCTGTTAGTGGTGTAGGGGGTCTTTCTGTATATATGTTGCTTTTATTGGTTATGAATAAAGAACTTTGAGCCCATAGCAGAGCAGGGCAGGGCAGGGCAGAGATAGGCAGGGAGGACTAAACTGAATGCTGGGAGAAAGAAGGGCAGAGTCAGAGAGAAATGCTATGGAGCCATCAGAGTCAGACATGATGAAACTTTGCCAGTAAGCCACTGCCACGTGGCGATACACAGATTAATAGAAATGGGCTAAATTAAGATGTAAGAGTTATCCAATAAGAAGATAGAGCTAATGGGCCAAGCAATGTTTTAATTAATATAGTTTCTGTGTGATTATTTTGATTCTGGGTGGCCTGTTCGAACAAGAGGACCCTCCTCCTACAAGTTAGGGTTTCTATTACTATGAAGAGACACTATGACTACAATAATTTTTATAAAGGAAAACATTTAATTGGGCTGGCTTGTATTTTCAGATGTTCAGTTTATAATTATCACGACGTGAGATGGTGGCATGCAGGCAGACATGGTGCTGAGGAATTAGCCAAGTATTCTACAAATTGACTTGCTGGCGAGAGGAGGGGGTCTCACTCACTGGGTGTGGCTTTAAGCATATGAGACTGAAAGCCTACTTCTACAGTGACACACTTGTTCCAAGTAGGCCACACCTCCTTAATAGTGCCACTCCTTTTGGGGGCCATTTTCTTTCAAATCACCACAGATGCCATTTTGATACTAACTGACATTAGATTCAAAATGTCAGTAAAAATAAAAAATAGAAATTCAAGAAACTGTTTTTTCTTGTGGGATACACAGTCTGAGGGATACATGTTGACCTGATGATTGACTGAGTGACTAATTGATTGACTGATTGAACAAATGATTGATTTTGCCTTCTTGCTCTCCCAAATAAAAATTCTGTTTTTTGTAGCTTGACTTGCTACTGATGATCATTCAATCGAGGCCCCAAAAGATACCTAGGTACAAATATCTTTACAAAATTTACAAGTTTTCCTCATGGCTTTCAGACAACTTGAAGATGAAACAAGGACAGAATATCTGACAAAAACAACTTAAGGAAGGGAAAATTTATCTGACTCACAGTTTGCGGGTACAGTCCATCGTGGTAGAGATATGATGGCAGGAGCCTGAAGTGGCCAGTCACATTCAATCAGTAATCTGAGAATAAACAAGAAGTGAGTCTTGGCTATAAAAACCTCAAGACCCACCATTAATGACATGTTTTTTATTTAGGCTTCACCTCTTACAGGTTCTACAACCTTCCTGATACCAACTGAGAACAGAATTTCCAAGCATATGAGCTCTTTGGGAATATTTCACATTCAAACCACAACACTGTCTATAGGAGTTTAGAGGACTCTTGACTAATATTCTCTATGTAGGAAAACCATAATGCCTGTGTTACTAAGTAAAGCGCTAAAAAGGTGGACATTGTTTCTTAGAATGGCAAGTTAAAGCTGTTTGGTCTCCATGTAAGAGAATATGTATTAAGTTTTCTATGTAGAAAGGTGAACTATTTCTTATCGAAGCAATACAGTCTCTATAACTATAACAATAGAACAAGAACGGGTGATAATGGTTGCTATGGAATAATCCTTTTGTACACTGTGAAGATCTGTCACTAGGATTGGTTTAATAAAAAGCTGATTGGCTTGTAGCAAAGCAGAAAGTATAGGCAGGACAACCAAACTAGGAGAGTTCTGGGAAGAAGAGTAGAGTCAAGTCAAAGGAGGTGCCAGCACATGCAGAGGAAGCAAGACATGTAGAAAATGAAATAACAAACTATGAGTCATGTAGCAAAGCATAGATAAGAAATGTGGGTTAATTTAAATTGTAAGAGCTAGCTAGTAATAAGTCTGAGCTATTGGCCAATCCATATGTAATTAAGTCTCTTGTGGAAGCAGGCTGCTTAGACAGGAAATCTCCACTGACAAATGGTAACTGCTACTGACAAAACTTTATTGGGCAAATTATTATGACAAATGCTTTACACGAATCAAAATAAAAAGTCAAAACCATTATGTGAGTCATGTCTATTATTCCCATTCAACTGAGAAAGCAGATGTTCTAAGAGGTTAGATAGCACACACACACACACACACACACACACACACACACACACAGAGAGAAACACATATGAGTTTAATTCACACTGGATGATAGTGCTTCTTTCAAGAGTCATGCACTATCTAACAAAACCATCAAAAATACGAGTGACAGCAAATTCTGGAGTGATGTGAGGAAAGGGAAACCCTTATTAACTATTGGTAGGAGTATAAACTAGTTAAGCATCTTCAGAAAACAGAAGTTTTCATCAAAAAGCTAAAAATAAAACTGTTCCACTACTGGCCTTGTTTAATAAAAATTAGTGTGAAAAAATAAAACAAAGGATAAAATTACCAAATGATTCAGCTATAACACTCCTGGGCATATACCAAAATGATATATCTTTCTACAGAGATACTTATGAATTTGTGTTCAATGATACTCTATTCTCAGTTGTTAGAAAATTAGAATTATCAAGATGTCCATAAACTGACAAATGGATATTAAAAAGTAGTATAAATATATGATGGTATAAAAACTGTAAAAACTAAAACTACAAGATTTTCAGGCAAATGGGAGAAACTGGAATAATTTTATTGAGTGAGGTAAATTAGGCTGAGATAGAGAAATGACATTTGCTTTGTCTAATACATTTTTTCATGGCTTTGGATCTTTTGTTTTTACATGTTTAGCCTAGAGGTCATAAATCTAAGAGTCTATGAAGCATTAGTTTGTAAGCAAGTACAAATTAAATTTGTAACAAAAAGAGGTGGCTGGAAGAGGAACCCCCATATGGGTATACAATGATGCTCCCAAAGGACATGGGTTAATAAATAAGAATCTCAATAGATACCTCCCTAGGACTTATTGGTCAGAGGCACCCAAATCAACACAGGCTGCTACCATTGCTCTTGGTTGCCCACAATAACTAGATGGTAAGATCCAAATGCTGAAGACACTATTTGCTCTATTCATATTGAATACAGGATGCAGAGAAATTAACCTTGACTGACAAGGAAACTCTCTACCTATTGGCTAAGTTTCATGTTGCTGAAGTTATTATGAAGGCTGTTCTAAGAGATAAGATATCATTAATCTTATTTAGAGATGAACTCTGCATGCTACAGTACTGAATTGGCAGGCAAATTACGCACGCTGGTGCAATAGTAACAAGACTATATATGGGGTTAACAAGCACTCTCTTCATTGTATTTGAGACCTGCACCACAAAAAAGTTATTCATTCTTGGTACTGCAAATGTGGTCAAACTTCATGATAAGTAATAGCCCCAAGTAGAAGAACTTTGCTAAATGATAGTGTTGTCAAACTACCTTCTAAATATCTATATCTATGGTTTTATCCACAGAGTTTTGCTGTTCTCAGCCTTAGGCAGCAAGCTTCACACTGAAATAGCGATTTTGCAGAGAGCCATAGCTGTTCAGCACACTGAGAGTAAGAGACTGTGTATTCTTAGCCACGGATGGGACATTGTTTTGTCCCTCCCACCAAGGCTCAGGAAACATCACTCAACAGGGTCTTGAAAGAATGCAAGAGCAGGAAGATACGGAGGGTTGCTATGAAATGCTGCTTTCTGGACATGTATCACATGACTATTGCACACATAAACTCAAAAACGATGGTTATCTTCACAAGACCTGCACAAAGTTAAGCCAATTAAAAACCCAAGCATGGCAGAGGTAGGTTCATTTGGGGACCCTACCCTACCTGATGAACTGCTGCCAGTTGACAGATGTTACAAAATGGAGAGTCACTTCTCTCAGAGGGTGACCACTGGCAGAATAGTCATCACAGCTATTAACATGTGGGCCGTTCTAATTGGATTCAGTGGACTATATGGACATTGAAATAGAAAGAGAACTATGTTAAGGAGAAGGCCCGGAGGAAGTAGGCAGTGGTTTTGACTGAAAGATGTAATTATAATATACTTTGTACATCTATGAAAGTTTCAAAGAATAAAATAAAAGTACTTCTTTCTGAATATATAATAATGTAGAATCTCCCAACCATACCAACTCAACTGAAACCACAGTAAATGCTCCTGCCCTGTATTATAAAGAAATTACTCTATCAAAACTTATCAAATATATACAAGAATTAACCTGAGAATTTATGCAAGGGATATGTTTTTTTCAGTTTACTAGGAGGGTGATGTTTTAAAGGTTAAGGTAAAGGAGATGCCAACAACGTGTATGCTTGTTATTTTGCAATTATGTCTGATTTCTTAAAAGAACTTCATAGTAAAGAAAAATTACCCTTACTTTTGCAAAGTACATTTCTAAGCTACATTTGAGCAAAATATAAGAAATAAAATTAATATTAGTAATTATGTAGTTATGTAGTTCTAACATATACTGATAGTCACAGAACTTTCCAGTACATAATTTGTGATGAAGAGTATGCTAATCAATCATCTAAAGATAAGTTTCAGGGCCCACAGGATGTGTCTGTGGATAAAAGCACTTGCTGTGTGGAAGGAGGTTGTCTTGTGGACTCCACACATGGACCACCCCAACACACACAAATAATTAAATAATGAAAAAGAAATTTCTAATGTATCATTAACATAACAATCCCATGATTTAACAGTAATGCATAAATTTCTCAGTATCTAATTGTGAAACAAGAAGACAGACCCACTTGAAGAATGGCTAGTGTAATGAATGATACTAAAAACCAAAAAACCTAAATAATCTTTAATTTTTCACTTTCTGTCATTCCACAAATCACAAGGCTCCTCCAGACCTAACCCCCAAATATCTCCACCCATTTCCTTCTATCTCCATTATCATGTTCCCTGATTACTTCTACTTCATTCTACCAAAATAAACATCTTATGGATCTTTTTAAAAAATTCTTCCAGAGTGATCTGTTTTTTTAAAAGAACATCTTAATTTGATGGTCATCCACTCCTTGCAGGATTCTTCCATACTTGTACAATGGCTTCCTGATGCTTTCACACTAAGCATAAATATTCTTAACATGGCCCATAAGGACAGTGACTTCTGAAACCTCATCATCTTGTCTTTTCTTTCTATATACCAGCATCACTGGTGTGTTTGGGGTTCTATTTGTATGTGTGGTACAGACTCTCACATTAAGGACTATAAATGCTTGCCCTGGTGGAATTCCACTTAAGTCTCTATTCAGCTGGTGATTGTTGCTAGGTTACAATTTGTCAGGTCATGAGCTAACTTCAAACTTGTCACATCTTTCTGACAAGGTCAGAACCTTCTACTATATTCACTCAGACCATCATATGTCTGATTTCAAAGCTTTCCTCCAAAATATAATTATATTTAGATGAATATTTATTTGTTTAGCAACTCTCACAGTTTTGTTCTGTTACAGAAAGGGCCATGTCTCCCATGAGTCATGAGCATTTGAATTCTTAGTAGCCAGTCAGTGATTCTTTGGGGAATTTTAGGAGGTGTGGCCTTGCTGGTAGAAGTATGTCACTGGGGGTGGGATTTGAGATTTCAAAAGACTTGTGCCTTTTAGAGTTGGCTCTCTCAGCTTTCTGTTTGCAGACGGAGATGGAAGCTCTCAGCTGTTCTTGCCTTCATGTATTTGCTCCACCATCAAAGGCAAACAACCTGGAACTATAAGCCAAATGAAACAATTTTGTTTACAAGTTGTCTTGGATATGGTGTTTTATCACAGCCATAGGAAAGTACCTAAGTCAGACCATACTTAGCTTTCCCACAACTGTGTATTTACATACCACACATGAATGGGAATTTTCATCTTGATACCCATTTGGTGATATTTTATCTACCCCAACTGTCTAAAAGAGGACAATACCCTATCCTAATACTAAATCAAAAATATGTATAGATAATTATATTTGTTGAAACTGAGATTTATCTACTAAGCTATGAAAGCTGTTGTTTGTTTACATTTTTAGCTTTCAGATGGTGTCTCACTATGTTTCACAGGCTGGTAGTTACTTAGTGAGCTTAAATTATCTTTATTTAACCTGCCAAGTAGCTAGAATGCAGGTGTACACCATAAAAATTTTGATGTGGAAAAAAATGTCTATACAATTATTTCCAGCAAACAAGACTTACTTCACAAATAGCTTTTTGGTTTAGTTAAATGGAAAGAGAGGAGATATTAAATTATTTAGTTCTTATTAAGTAACAAAAACTGTGAGATGTTTCACGTATTTTCACACGTTAAACTTACCATGTAGATTGATGTCATAGATGAGAAAACTGAGGTTCAAATAATATAGATAATTCTAAGTCACATGGTCAGTCACCGAGCCATTTAAATTTATAATTATTATTATGTAATTCTAACTCTAATAATGAGTAATTCAGGTCTCCCCACAAGACATAAACAACTCAAAATAAAAATTATAGCCTATTGTAACCATGCGGTGTAGCATTATTTTCCCTTTGAGTTGTTTTTTCTAGCAAAACGTATGAAGCAATTAGGACAAATTTGGAGTCCTATGACCTGCTTCGCAAACAAATGAAGAGAAGTAAATATGGCCACAAATTCCCATTTGTGAGCGGTGACCTCCCTGTGATCTTCATTCCTATTCATTAACATATGGTTTAAATTTTGCCTTTTCAATGACTTGTAGCAAAAGTACATTCAAATACTTTTTAAATGAACCCCTGTGCCTATGCATTGATGGGAAGAAAGTGGTTTGCTGAGATCCACCAGAAGGAAATTGACTAAATTTTCCATTTTCATAAACCATGGCCTTTTTAATGTATATATTTTAGAAAACGGAATATTTTCTTGCTATTGCTTCTCATAACTTTCTGGTTTGGGTAAAAAGTAAAAAGTAAATGTATAATTTATTAAATAACAAAATTATATTGGAAATTGGTATTTTCACTCCAGTTATTATAAATAAGTTCAATAGTTTAGAGTTCCTTGACACATGTGACTGAGTCTTACATAAAATGACCCAAAATACCCAGCCTTTAAGATCAAAACATAGCCACTATAACAGGAACACCTCATTAACTTTCATCACTTTTTCTTTTCTGAGATAGAATCTCATTTAAACCAGCCTGGCCTCAACCTCCAGCAGTATCAAAAGATGACCTTGAACTTCTGATTCTCTTACCTTGACCTCCAAGGTATTATGATCATAATCACTTGCTAACATTCTTAGCTCACCTTTATGATACTTAGCCAACAACAAAAATGTTAATTCCTTTTACTTTAATGCTAAGAATTTTCTCCAGCCTCTAAGAAAATGCAAACTATATATTTGAATGGAAGAAACATGGAAAACATAAATATTAGTTTTCCATTACTGTAACAGAACATCTGAAATAATAAACAGAACAAAGCTGTACTTAGGATTATAGTTTTGGAGGTTCTAGTACATAGCTGGTTGACACTGCTGTTTGGGGGCTGGGATTGGCCAGTACATATGAAGGAAGGGTATAACAAAGGAAACCAACTCATGTCATAGTCAGGAATAAAAGAAAAAGGGAAGTGGAACAACAAGATGTCTGCAAGGTATGACCTCCCCCCAGGGACTTAAAATCCCCCCTGACTCCACACGCCCCAGTACCATCACAGGCTGGGATCTAAACTTCAACTTGTTTGTCCTCAAGGACATTCACATCTGACAGTAGCAGAGAGAAGACTTAAAATAAGTTGTTGGGAAGGGATACTTTAGTAACAGCAGTCTGAGTTACTCAATGACCTCAATAGAAAAAATAAGACCAACCATCCAGAACTGAGTCTCAGTGGAAATACCTGCACTAAAAGGAAAGAGGTAGTGCAGATGACCTAACAAATGTCATGCGAGAACAGGGAAAACCTATGTGCTTGAATCATGATGAACCATTGCTCTTTCCTCACCTCACAAGTCCTATCCAAGGCAAGTGATGCCAAGACTCTACTCTCTTTCTTCATCTCCTGGTGAAAGTAGAGAGTGGGACCTCAGTAGGGACAAACCACCAGAACTTCTCATCTGGGTGTCCCTCAAACTCTAGGTGGCAGAAGCCATAAACCAAGAAAATGAGGACAGCAGGTTGCAGAATCCTTTCTTCCACTCAGGTCCCACTGATAGGGTATAGGTGCTACCGTAGGCATAATAAACAGAGAAAATGGGACCCAGAGCAGCCTTGACAGAGGTTCTACATCAGGACAGGTAAGCTGAAGAAGTTATCTAATACCAAACCACCAGCACTGAAAACATACACATCCAAGTAACAATATACAGACTAAGCAGGCTATATTTATATATTTAGAAATACACACACCTACATAATGTTTTTACACATACATATACATATAAGTATATACACATATATATGTACACATACACATATGATGTAATTATATTATAATCTAAAATAAATAAATAAATAAAAAGAAAGGCATTCCAAAATATAAACAGAAAATGTATTGCTATCAGATGCAACATATATTAATTACTGAAGAGACTTCATAGTGTGGCAAAATGGATTCACTAACAGAGTTTACCCAAGCATCCACACAGAGAAACAAGCAGTAAGCAGCCTTAGGAAAGGCAGGATGGAGGGCTACATAACTACTATTTTATATAAAATATTTACCTTTTAAGAAAATTTTGAAACAGCATGCAAAGTAACTGCATAATATGACCACATGGCGAAGGAAAAGACAGTACAGGGCATATAACTACTTGTCAAAAGTATTCGTGACTATGCCGTTTTATTGTCTTAAATAGCTGTAAAAGAAATTGTATTTTAAAAAAAGTCACACAATGCTATAAGGTGTATGGCACAGAAAAGGCAATTTAAGTGAAAACAAAGAAGTCCATAGGAACCAAACTTTATGGAGTGAGAAAATGATATTAAATGGTAGCATTCCACTCAAATGGCATACATTATGAGAATGGAAAAACACAAGAAATATAAACAATGAAAACTGAACCATCAGGAAGAGGGGGTGTTGGAAAGCAGCATCATTTGTAAGAGCATCAAAAGTATTTAGCTAATGAATTAAACGAAAGAAGTGTAAAACTTAAACTCTCCAAGCGACAAACCATTGCTGAGGGAAAATAAGTGTCTGAGTAATAAATATTAACAGTAGACTAATAGAACACACATTTTCATACCGTAAGTTTTATGTTTCTTCAATTAAATTCAATCTTTAAATAATTAAGGAAATTAAAGTAGGCCTACTGCAGGACAATTCTCCTACTGACCTTAAAGCAACTGCCTTGCTGCTAGCTCTCAAGTATGACACTAGGATGTCCTGGAAAGGCAGTATGCTAAGCAGCAGGGGTTGGGGATAGGGCTGCTTGAAACAGCTTGGACCTCATCTGTGTCTGATGTAAGATACAGCATCTTCTGTCAGTCAGCAGTGACCTCATAGATAGCACAAGCTCTTTTCTCTGTTCCCTAAAATCAGGATGTCTTCAAAACTTTTGAAGTGTTTTAATTAAACATGAGATGCATAATTCAGGGTAGGTCTGTCTTTCAGTGTCCTTATTATATGCTAGAAATTCTATCCATGGTGGACAGAATTGTTGATTTGGGCAGGGGCGGGGCTCACAATATCACAATAAATTCTAATCCTTTGGGTCCATGTTGTCTATCTATAAATAGTAAGCTCACCGTACCACTTTAGTGTTTGTGTGTTCTGACTTCTCAGATGCAGACCTCAGTAACACTGAAGTTTGAGGGCAGGAGATGGAAGGTGTCAGAACCTTCTTCCTCATAGGGAGTATCAGTCTGATCTTTGTTATTCCATGCACAGTAGGAGTCTGCCTCTGGGACTGGTTAGTAATAGATATGCTTCACACCTACACAAACAAAAGCGCATCCTATGTCAGAAGTCCGAAGACTTGCAATGGTTAAGATTACAATTCTAAGACTGGTCTACAGAATCACTGAACTCTCAGTTGATTTCTTCAAAGTAACCGTAGACCTGACCCTGAAATTCCTAAGTAACTTCAAGTAATCTGGAATAGCTAAGACCAAATGAGTAAACTGAAGTCATAAAACAAAAGACTTAAAATAATAACAAAGTTTGAGAACTTATGGTTCACTTCAAAAATGACTTATAAGCTACAGTTAATAAAATGGTAAGATGCTAACAGTAAGGATGGCCATTTTGTTCAATGGAATAGAATTGAGATTCCAGGATATCAATCTGTCAAGGAGCTGATAGTGCAGCTCAGTCATAGATCTAGCAGGTGCAAGGTCCTAGGCCTAATCTCTAGTTTTACATAAAAAAAAATTCACAGGCTCTTGATTTTTTAATTGTATTAAAATTATTCAGTATGTAGAACAGTCTTTTCATCAAATGATACTGGGAATACTGAATATCCATACACACAAAACTATGAAATTGTATTCTTACTTCAAATCATTTGTAAAAATCAGTGTAAAATACATTATGTGTTTAGTGGTGTATGGTGGTACATGCCTATAATATCGGCACTTTGAAAGCAAAAGCTGGAGAATTACAAGCTTGGGGGCCATTCTGTGTCATATAGTAAGATCTTGCCTCAAAAATGCAAAACAAACAAATAAGAACAGCAACAGCAACAAAGCCTCTTTGGGCTGGAGAAACATCTCAGTAGTTAAGATTACTACTGTCTCACAGAGGACCTGAGCTCAGTTCCCAGCACCCATATTTGGTGGCACAAAACCAGCTCGATGGCATCAGTGCCCTCTGCTGGCCTCTGCAGACACCTGCCCTCATGTGCACATACACACAAAGTTCACATGTTATCTATGAGTTGGCTTTATAAAATTATTGGAATAAAATTCTTTTAAGAGGCAATAACTTCTAGAAATGATTGCAAACACACATACACAAATGCTTCAAAACAAGAAAAATAGACTCAAGAAGATTTTCTTTTTTTGAGACAGGGTTTCATTGCAGTTTTAGAGCCTGTCCTGGAACCAGCTCTTGTAGACCAGGCTTGGCCTCGAACTCACAGAGATCCACCTGCCTCTGTCTCCCTAGTACTGGTATTAAAGGCGTGCACCACCACTGCCCGGCTAACTCAGTAAGAATTTTAAAATTTAAACTGTGCTTCCTAGAAGTCACAAAATGTGACAACTGGCACCAAGACCGACCCAAAGTGTAGGGTTGCTAATGACATAAAAGACCCCTCAGGTTCAGCTCTTTATAGTATAGAATCTAAGTATCATCCTTTAAAAGGATGTACTTAGAAACATCACTCTAATGAGTAGAAACCTTTGCCCATCTTTAAAAAGCTAATGAGTGCATGGTAATCAAATAACTCACTAGTCTAGACCCTACGGAAACCAGGATACAGGAGAATGAGATGGCTACGTACACAAGCTCAGTCGAGTAGATGTTAAGTCCTGATCTTAGTTGCAAAGCTGACATGCTTTAACTGTTTTCACAAAATAACATGACCTCAGATACATGGCATTTGCCCCTTGACAAAGTGAATGCATTCTTTTTATCACAATAAAAACTAGCTGAAATATTTTGCTTGCACATATAAGAAGAATTGTATCTACACTTTGACCTATCTTTTCCTTTGTAATAATTCTATCCAGATATGTGCACCTCATAGGAATATCAAATAACATGTAATTGATCTCTTATTATGTTGATGACAGCATCATGTGAACCAAACAATGCAAATAAACAGACATAAGCATATTAAAGACCTTGACATATTCCAAATGACAGGAACAAATATCATGAAGATTTTAGTGCCTTCTATGTCAGTGAAATGTTTAGGTGGTCAGAGGTCAGCATTACATTAGAAAGAAAAATGCAATATGGCTTCATCTCACCTGTCAAAAAGAAAATAGCACATAGCCTGAAAGGTTTCTTGAAGTACACTCCACATTTTAAAATACTAATCTAGTGCATACATGGATACCACTCAAAGATCCAGTAACTGAGTCAAGCCTGTAGTGAGAAAGTTGTCTGCAAAGAACTGGGGATCCTGTGATGTTGGAAGCATCAGTAGCAGAAAAAAGATGTGGTGTGGATTTTATGGCAGGCCCCAGTGAGAGAATCAAAAACCAAGCTCCTGGAGTTTTGGAGTAAAGCCATGACATCTGGAGAGGAGAGTTACACACTATTAGGAAAACAGCCTCCGGCATGCTACTGGGTTCTGGTAATGATGAAATTCCAGAACATATGGACACCAAGTGACCACACATCTGGGACTTTCCTATTGGACCTATCAAGTCATAAAGTCAGGCAGGCTTAGCCTAATCAAAACTAATATGAAAGTCATATATCCAGGACTCAGCAGAAGCAGATCATGAGGGCACAAACCACCTGTAGGATTTGTGAGTGTAGTCTCTCATAGCATCCTTGGGGGTTGCACAGTAATTCTGTCCAGGTGCACAATGATGGGTCAAATGGGGGATCTGTGTGAATGCCTGTCATCCTAGCACTCAAGAGGTCAAGGGGAGATGATCATCATGAATTCAGTGACAGCAAGGGCTCCATGGAAAGTTCTAGGCTAGCCTATGCACATGCCCAATAACTATGACTTCCATATAGGAAGGATGAGCTACTTCTTGACACCTCTGAGGTACAACATTCCAGCTGCAGAGATCAATGGATGCCCTTGGTAGGCCAGTTTTCCTTGAGGCATCGCTTGATGACAGGGTAGCCTCATTTGCTCTCCACAATCTCAAAAGGATTAGTATTTCATTTGTTTGGACATACTGACCTGTAGCCCATATACATTTTCTTTTCCTGCCCAAAGTGTACTATTCCAGTATTTCATAAGTTGACTCGCAATGCAAAGGCATTGAGGAACAGAGGGTATATCTCCATGGTAGAGCACTAATTTAGAATGTGTCAGGCCATAAATTTGATTCTTAATACTGGGGGGAAAAAAGGAAGAAATGAGAAAAGGGAAAAGAGAAAACTGGAGCCTGAGACAAGTTCCTTTCCAAATAATAATAGACTTGTTCCTACAGCAAACAGAGATGCAAAACTCAGAACCTCTAAACAAGAGATGACTTGCTCCACGGCTGTGAGGTGGTGATTAAATTACATCCTCCAGTGATGCCCTCATTGGACAAATTTCACAGACATCCCTGGTCAGTTGCTGAGCAAGGGCATGTTAAATGAAGACACACTCTGCTCGGGATAACCTTAGCCAATGTCTCCATCATTTTTCACATGTGCCCCACTATTTCTACCCAGTGAAAGACTGCCGTAGTAGGGCATATTTTTTTTCTTGAGCTTCATCCTGGGGTTTCATATTGACATTGCAGCCTGACAGCTCAGCCTATTCAAACCATTTCCGTTCTTTTGCTTTTCTATTTCCTAATAATGCTGTACATATACATAGTCAGTCTTCTGTCATTATAACAAATACCTAAGTAATCAATTTATAAAGAGGAAAGGCTTGCTTTGTTTCCATTTTGGAGGCTTCAGTTCATAATTTTTCCCATACTGTTCTGAGTAGGCAAGATAGGATCATAGTACTTTATGATAGGAGCACACCGTGAAGGAAGTACACGCATTATACAGAATGTAATCAAGAGAGAATGAAAAGGAATGAACTACTTACCCATTATTCCTTTCTACTGGCAGAATTATAAAATATAATAACTGTTAAGTATTGGCTTTTACCAGTTTTTTTTTTATTTTTAAATCTCTTTTCAGGTAAAGTGAATTGACTTATATACTGTGCTTTTATGATGAAAATCTCTCCCCTTGAAAAGGAGTTTTGGTGAGCTACCATTAGCTCAAGCAAACTGTCGTGAACAAGCATGGGAATAACCAAGCCCCTCTGTAGGGGGTTGACAGCTGGGGCAGACTGAGGGGCCACTGATAGTGACACTGGGATGTGTCTCTACTTTCATATACCAGCTTCATGGGATTCTATTCTTTTTGGATGTAAACCTTGCTCAACCTGAACCTTGTAGTAGGGAGGGCCTTGGAATTTCCACAGGGTGGGGTGCATGACACTCCCTAAGGGTTGGAGGTGTGGGGAGAGGGTCTGTGCAGGGAGAGGGAGGGGACTGGGAAGAGAGGAGGGAATGGGATTTTGAATTGGTATATTTTTAAGTAATAAAAAAGGGAAAAAAGAAATGGAGTTTTGGGGTTAATCCCCAAATAGGCTCATATTCATCCATTGTTTTATTAAGATTTCCAGAAACAAATGATTAACCCTTCTAAAATGTTCGACATACCTCAAGAGATACTGGATGATCAAAAAGATGGTAGAACTCAAGAAAGAACAGAAAGCAGAAACTTTGTCTGCCTCATGAAGTGAGTTAAAGTATTTATTTTTGCTTGTTAGTAACTATTAGTTTAAGAATATGTAAATATTGCATTTTTGTCTGAAACTTGTCTTCATTTTCTGTAGGGGAGAATGGCAGGGACGCATCTAACCTTCATCCACTTTAAAACTCCTGATAATTGTATTTCATCCCAAGTTAAAATTAAAAAGATTAAAGTTAAAATTGTGAAAAGATCTGCAATGCGCTCTATGCCTTTTCCATCTAATAGACTCCCATAAATCTGGCGGCACTGGAAAGTGAAGAAATCCTTGACACAATTGATTTTCTTAATACAACAAAGAGACTACACAAAAGAAACCCTAAATTACATTGAAAATCTTTAACTTGGTTGGGGTTTTGCTCATTTTATTTGGAGACTATTAAATGGTTTAAATTAAAAAAAAAACCTGTTGAAATCCAAATAGTCATATGATTTATGCAAGGAGCTAATTTTAGAGAAATTTTCCAGAAGTAAATGCATAATTTTTAATAATTAGGTTCGTCTACTATTGTAGTAGTAAGTATATGGTCCTAAATGGTATACCTCTTCATCAAACCCTCCACTTAGGACTCAGGGAGATATGCAGAAGACAGGTAAAGATTTCAAGAGCCAGAGGGGATAGATGGCATCAAGAAAACAGGGTCTTCCAGATACAATTGGAATGAGGTACATATGAACTACAGAGACTGTGCCAGAATCCACAGGGCCTGCACAGGTTCAAGCCAGACCGGGTCCCAACGCTAATAGGGGAACTGAACACCAGTTATCATCTCTAACCAAGAATCTAAACCCAAGTGACAACCACTTGCAAGGGAAACTTCGTTCAATTCAAGTCTCACTAGGTATATACACCACACTTAAGCAAAGGTTCATGTCCAGAAGTAGAAAGGAGCTCAATGGTGTGCAGACATTTCGTATCATGATGCTTTGTTTAGACCTTCTTTTGCCTTTTGCTTGTATATTAGTTTCCTATTTTTGTGTTTTTATAGGTATTGTTTCGTGTATCCGTCTGTGATGCTTCTTGTACTTTTACATTACTTATTCATTTTTAATTCTGGTTTTTCTGATTTTTTTTGCATTTTTCCAATTGTTTTCTAAAAAGAGAGAAAAGGAAGACACTGAGTTGGATGCAGGGAGGATGGGGAGCACAGGAAGATATGGAGGAGGAAGATCCGTGATCAGAATATACTGTATGATCATCAATAGAAAGACAAATGACTATAGTCAATTTTCGTATGAAAATTCAAGTATGTTTTTAAAATGTCTAGAATAGTTTTGACAAATGATAATCTTGACACTGATCTTTAAAAATCACCAAGCATAATTTCCAATAACTTAGAAATAAATACCTTAAGCATGTCTGTGAACTATCATGGGTTTAAGACAAAATAAATTCATATAATCTTTTTCTGAACCTGAAAAAAAAACACCCAGGACCCAGTTAACCTGAGGATTATAAATGTGCTAAACAAGAGGATTTATTCAGTAAGTTTTTGACATATCCTAAATTACAGTAGTCTATAAAGAAAACGCTGTAACTCTAAGACCATCTGTAAAGTAGTTATGCCCCAGTTTCCATTTCAAGGCTATGAACAATGAAAATATTAGCAACTGTATGGAAAGCCTTAAGTGTAAGTAATACATAATGAGCCAAAATTAGTGTGCTCAAGGAACAGATTTTATAGTTTTCCTAAAATACTAAAAATAGGCAATTAATAAACATGTTAATGGAATATCAAATATATGATTTTTTGAACTAATATCACACATTAGAAGCTACTTTGTATGTAAAATATGAATCCTTCTAATTTGAGAATTAATACATACTTAGTTTTCCTAAGCAAGAGCTAAAAGGCACTGTAAGATGAGTCCATACATGCATCTATATGTAAAATTTAAACTCTGTGTTAGGGTTTTTTCACTGAGACAAAACACTTGCTATAAATCGCTTGAAGCAGGGAAGATTGATCTTGGTTCAGATTGCAGGGAGTTCAGTCCATAGCAGCTTGGACCCATTAATGAGACAGAAAGCTCTAGTGAGGATGAGAAATGGGGAAGAAGAAACTGTTCTCACAGGAGTCACAAAGCAAAGGAAGAGAACAGAGACCGGGTCCAGGTTCCAATAATCCCTTCAAGGGGGAGCATCCAATGACCTCAATTGCTTTCACTAAAGTCCCACAGACTGGTGGTCCTAAAGCTGTAAGGAAACACAGGAGCCTTCGAAGGATATTAGAAATCCAAATCACAACCAATACAATCTCCAAACTGGAGTTTTGAGGGCTCCATGGTATCAAAAGAGAAGAGATTGAGGCACCATGCTCATACTGACAACTTTATACAACCTAGAACCAGCTGGGTCACCTGGGAATGATGAGAGGTTCTCTACGTTGTCTTGGCCTAGGGGCATATCTATGGAAAGGTATTGCAAATAACTGATACAGGAAGAGCCACTTCAGTACAGTACCATTCACTAGACATGGGCTCCTGAATTGAATGAGTGGAGAAATTCGCCTAAGCACAGTAAGCAACTGGGAATGTGTACATTCCATTTTCTCTGCTCTTGAATGTGCATATGATGTGACTAGCTGTTTGACTTACCCCCAGCGATGGACTGTAACTTGGAACTGTAAGCTAAAATAAACTCCTTTCTTCCATAAGTGACTTTTGGTCAAGGTCATTTATTACAGCAGCAAAATAAAATTAGAATAGGTCCTCAAAATTATACCATTACTTAGCTTAATAAATATGAAACTATTTCAAAGGGTTCCTGGATCTCTGTAAGAAATTATAAGTTCTTGCAAGTTATAGGTAGACAATGCATTGTTTTGTTAGTATAGTATATATAGGCAACAAGGTAAGATATTATCTCGAGGCTCCAGCCTGGGCTTTGCAATTTATAAATAAGTAAGTGATCTGGAGCAAGCTCCTTAGTGTGATTATACCTTTGCTTTTCTTAGTGATAAAAATGGTTTTTATAGCATAAACTTCCAAAGAAGATAATGTCAGTAAGTCCCTAGGAAGGCATCAGAAATAGAACTTAGTTGCCAAGTATTATGTTATTATCGTTGTCACCATTAAACAAGTGCAGTGTGTGAGCGCACAACGTGATATAGAAAGTCAGAAGGCTTGGCTCAGGAAACAGAGGTGATCCGAAGAATATATGGGAGTACAGAGAAGTTCTCCAAACACTGGGATCTATTAGTCATTGCTAAGTCATGCACCTGAGACTATCTCTCCTTTAGAAAAGCTGAGGGACAGTGCATTTCTGCAAAGCAGATAATCTCTACTTCCTTTCCTGAGGTCCAGACTTGAATAAAACCATCTCCTCAACCAACCAACCAACACACACACACATGCACACACACCCACATGCACACACACACACACACACACACGTATGCATGCACTCATGCACACACATGCACACACATACACAATGCACACCCACACACATGCACACACACCCACACACACACGTATGCATGCACACACACATACACACATGCACATACATGCACACCCACAAGCGCACACACACACACGTATGCATGCACTCATGCACACACATACACAATGCACACCCACACACATGCACACCCCCCCACACGTATGCATGCACTCATGCACACACACATACACACATGCACATACATGCACACCCACACGCACGCACACGCACCCACACATGCACATGCATGCATGCACCCATGCACACCCGTGTGCATGCATGCATCATGTACACACACACACACACACACACACACACACACACACTTCTGAAGTGAATACATAGAAAGAAGATGAGTGTAACTCAATATAAAGACAATATGGTGAAACATTTCACATGTCAGAATTTTGTTAGGATTCAACAGCAGCAACAGCGCCAAAACTAGATACTGCATTACCTTAAAAACCAAACTATCAGACGCTCTTTGCGGGAAAGAGAGAAAATCTAAAAGACATGTGCAGCAATGACTGACTTCCCAGGGCCGAAAGGCCACTTCCAAGCAGTTAAATGTACTTTGCAATGATAGATAGGTTAAGAAAAAAGTGACGTTTCTTGAGGAGAACTATTGGCTCTGTTTAAGAAAATAGAACTGAAAATACATATTTATGGTTACCTGTTTCTACAAAAAATGTTGACACTGCATCTTCAAAATAAATTTTAACGTAAATGAACAGTCCTGGTTTTTTGAAGATGGCATAAAAGTTTAGACTGAATTTTAGCTATGTTGCCCCAGAAATTATTCAAAAATTTCTACTGTGCTTTGGATTTCAGGTCAGGGGTGTTTATATCAGAGGCAGCTAAGTTCAGACAAACGCATTTAGATTTTGACTCAAAAGATGCATTTCTTCCATCTCTGCATAAAGAACACAGAATACAAACAAAAATTAATGAAGCTATTATAGCTGTCCAGGCAATTATTGCTGATCCAAAGATAGATCCCAGGCCGGAAAATGTTGGAAGATGAACAATTTAGGGTTTCAGCTTCTCATCTCTTTCATACAGTTGGAGCCTACGCAGCATTCTGGAAAGTGCAAGAAAATAAAACAGTGTTTATTCCAGGAATAAATCTCCCAGAATTTGACCAGCAATTTATCCTATTTGTCTTTCTTCCTCTAATATGTATTTGTGGAAAGTGAAGAGTTACAATATTAGGCACAAAAGATACTCTTTTTAGGTTTATCTACAGAACTTAAACTTAGGGGAAATTCAACGATAAAATGGAGAATATTCACAACCCAATTAGCTGTCTAAAACAATAATAAGAAAAAAAAAGCAAGTTGAAAATGCTCTGTTGGCTTATGTAACAGTTCAGAGCCCCAAATCCCAACGTCTTGAGTATACTTATATATTCTAGATCATAATCCTCAGAACAATTCTTTGGGACAGGAACTTCAGCTCCATTTTGGCGCATGAGGAAAATGAACTCAGAAAGGCTTGGCGATGCTGTACACTGTGATAAATGCCATGCAGCTCGGAAGTGGTGACGCTGGAATTCATGATACCTCGGCCAAGTCCAAACACTAGTCACAGGTCATATTTTCCTTTTATATTTTTAATATTTGTTAATAGCAGTGGTTCTCAACCTGTAGTTCACGATCCCTTTGGGGGTCAAATGGCCTTTTCACAAAGGTCACCTAAGACCATTAGACAACACAGATTTTTACTTACAGTTCATAACAGTAGCAAAATTACAGTCATGAAGCAGCAACAAAGATAATTTTACGATTGGGGGATCACCACAACATGAGGAACTGTACTAAAGGGTCACTGCGTTAGGAATGTTGAGAAACACTGGTCTACATTCTATTTTGCCCCCAAATGAGGTACTTTTCCTTATTTTTATTCTTTGACAGTTTCATGCATATATTCACTCTCAATCATCCTCTGAGCCCCTCTACTTCTCAGATAAAGCTTTTTTTCCCCAGGCTCTCTCTCTTCTACTTTTCTGTCTCTTTCACTGTGTGAACCACTGAGTTTAAGTAGAGTTGCTTGCATGAGGATGGGTGGGAGTCTACCTACCAGAGCACAGGCAATGTATCAATGGCCACAAGGCTGACGTTCGACACAAGCACGTCACCATCACTTATTCTCCATACTTTGACTAGCAAAGTCTTGTGTTTGCTACCTTGACTGGCCATAAGAAGCTTGTCTGACAAAAGCTGAATCAGCATGAATCTGTGGCTATAAGCATGTGTATTTAGAAGGCAGTTTGACAATACGAACATTTACAAATCTATAATAGGAGCACAGCCTATTTCTAAACTAAATATTTACCCCTCAATTTCCCTTCTCCTATATTTCTTTACCTGCTACAAGAACAATCATTTTGTTTTCTCCTAAATCATCTGAAATACTCATGGCATCTCTCTTCCTTCTCAATGCTGTTTCTGTTGTTGAAGCCTGTTATCTCAAGTGGATGATCCTCTTGCCTCTGCCTCCCAAGTGCCAAGATCATTACAGTGGTGTGACACCGCATCCAACTTCATCCATCATTGTGGACTCTTGACTGGAGAACTTGATACTGTTTCCTTTCTCATTAACCACATCCTCTTTGTGTTTTGAGTGCAAAGTCTTCTAGTCAAGACATCCATTCATGGACTTGCTTTCCTAAGTCAAGCAAAGGTTGGAAATCCTGCTGGCTGGCTAAATCTCTCCCAGTTCGATCCCCAATCAGTTGAACACAATTTAGCCTCTGCATTTTTTTTCATTTAGAATTTGTAGTCTTCAAGTGAATTTGGAAAGGTAACGTGTTGCTTGTGTGCTAAAGTTTTCTTCTTCCATGCTTTGCAGTTTCCTCTCTACGATTCCTCCTCACAATACTCAGTGTCATTTTCCCAAGTAAATGCAAATTTTCTGCTTAACAAATATTTAATGAACTAAAAGTATCAGTCATGGTGTATAGTCAAATGGTGAATGAGACTGCATTTACTTTAAAGTTTTCCCTTTTTACATATTGCAAGTATTATAAATATTTTTAGCATCCTAAAACAGTATTATTTTAGAAAAATGTTCAGGCATATGAAAAGTTATTATTACTGGTATATAAAGGTTTTAGAATATTTGATTTAATAAGATTTAATCATATGGAGCAGAGAATGAATGTAGATACCTGTTGTGGTCAGAGAGAAGTTTAAAGGAGAAAAGAATTTATTCTAGATGCTACAGGTTTGTTTCTCCAAAGTTGTGATTAATTCCAAATATAATAGATTTGGGTTTCAACTGATTCTCATATGATAGACTAAATATAAATATATTTTAAACAACATAAGAAAAGAGATGGAGAGAAAGAAACAAGTAAAAAATGCAAGGTTTTTCTCAAGCTGTGGAAAACAAGCCTTTTTGCCTCATTGCTAAATAAGTTAAGTACACAATTACAAAAGCCAAATGAGAAACACCACGTCCAGCTATTAAAATAATACTAGCAAGTACATAATTGCTCAGCTATTCAAAATAATCAGAAATTTCAGGTCTGCCTGGGCTACAGATCAATTTCAAAGCTTTTCTCAACAACTGACTGAGAGCCTGCCTTAAAATATAAAGTAAGAGACATAAAACAAAATAAAAATTAGATCACTCAATAAAGTGCTTTTCATACAAACAAGAAGACCTGGTTTGATACCCAGAACCCATGTAGAAATCCAAGCTTGCTAGTGTGTTGCAACCCAGTGCTGGATAGGCAGACACAGTGGACATTGGCCATTCATTCTAGTCTAATCTAGCCAGCGAGAGTCCCTGTCTCCACAGCGCCTGTGGAATAACTCTTGATTTTAATTTCTGATATTCACACACACGAGTATATACATGTGTAGTATCCATGCACCCATACCCACAAATATACCTACCTCCCTAAAACACAAACAAATGAAAAATCAAAGAATAGAACACTTGTACATATGCACACAGAGACAAAAATACATACACGCGCCACATATTTGTACCATATAAATATACAAAACTATGAAAATATTTTAGCATCATTACATATGAAAGAAATACAACCCAAAACTTCCATGAGTTCTTGCCACATACCTTTGGGAATATTTAAACCTAAGACTAATATCAAGCTTCAACAAAAATTGTCATCGAAATTCTCATTGTGGGAGATTGAATGGAAATATTTAATAAGGTCAAACAGGATATGCATTATGGCACCATTTCTATTCCAACATATATTCTTAAAAACAATATATGCATACACAATTAAAAGTTCTGAACTAAACTGTTCATAAAGCAAATAGTTAACAATTGAAAAATGAATAAACAGAGGTAGAAATATTACATGGTGATGATAATGAACCAACTAGAAACAGCATCAATTCAAAGAATTTCAGATACATTTTGTTAAGCAGAAGCCAACCATAAAAGACTAAACAATAGAATTTTATTTACATGCAGTGCTGAAGCAGACAAAAGCAATCAACAGTGACAGTAATCAAAGCAGGGAATGAATTGAGAGCAGAAGACACATTTTAGTTTTCTGCGGTAAGATAAACATTTCATGCCTCTCTTGATTTGACTCATCAATGCATGAATGTATATAATTGAGCAAATTCCAGACTTTATGCATAATATTTCTCCATTTCACTGTATTACTATTATTCAGAGAAAAGCCCTGAAGAATGAATCTCAACTACAGTTATAAAAATGCTGAAGAACAATGGACTTTTAAAGATATGTTCTAAGGAAGAAAAACAATAGATTGTGTCTCACTGCTAGGTCCTTGCACTTGTTCATCATCTCTTTTGTCTCTTCTGTCCACTTGAATGACTTTTACAGAGGGGAATAGTCATCACTGAAGGAACTGAAGCCCGAAGAACTGGCTTACTTTGTGACTTTGGGCAAATGATTCTCCTCAAAGAGACCTCCACTTCCTCATAAAGTGTGTTACTAAGATCAAATCATTTCTTAGTCCTCTTCTAGGTCTCTCCTTCTGTGTGTGACTCCAGATGGGAGTTCTGTGGTCCGATACAAAGAGCATCACCCAGCGTTCCGTGTGTCATAATGAAAATAGTTGGCACTGTCAGCAGACCTGCAATCTGGCAGACATTTGAGAACGTTAGATTGCCAAGAAGAGTTTACCAAGGTCATAAGCCTATTCCACAATGATATATTGGTCACGCTAGTGCTGACAGCATCTCACATGATCCCCTCCCAATTGGTGGTGAAGTAAAGCAAGATTGTGAATGGGATCCAGGGATACCTAATTCTTTGTATGCAACACTCTAGAGAGTCAAGAGAGACTTGGAAGCTGACATTAAGATCTGTTCCCAGTCCTTTGGAAAACCTTTTCAACTAATCACACGAGCACTCAAGAGGGAACAAACAACCAGTGTTCTAAATAAAAGCATTCCTGGGAGCTTTAAAAATTGCAATACATTAAATAAACTCCCCTTTTTAAAGGTTAACTGTTTTATTTCATTTTCAAAACTATTAATTGAACTTGAGCACATGGAAAGATGTTAACTGTTTTTCTCATCTACATACTAGTATGCTCTCTGTACATATTGGAGAGGGGATGGACTAGCTCTCTCACCTTCCAGAGCTATATAAAGCCAATAAAAAGCACACTAGGTTCTGTGGCAAAGACATTAATTTATGCTCTGCTCGAGGGCTTTACTTAGCACTTCTCAGTAGTAATTGACTGTCCTGGGGTAGCCTATTTGATTTATTCTTCATCTCCCAGGGGTTCCCCCCTTCCAAGACCTTTTCCTTCCTAAAGCATTCATGGTTCATGGTTCATGACTAGGAATTAAAGAACACTTTAAAACAAATCCAAAGGTGATTTCATAAAGGGCACACAAATGGATTTCACATTTCACCACTGAACACATTTATCCTAGAGGCATCCTTAGTATAATAAGTAAATGTATGTAGCATTTTCTGAAAAAAAATGTAGACCATTCCATTGTTTTCTGAGAGGAAGTGACTTTCATTTTCTGTAGTATATCCTAACTGCTTACTAATAAAAACAATTCTACATATATGAGAAAAAATTAGAGGGAAGAAAAAGTTAAGAGAAATATTTGATCTATTTTCCATCATGTGGTACAGGAAGTGATGGAGAGAAACAAAATTAGATCAGAGAATGCTAAGCAAATCCTGAAGCATTGTGTACTACAAATAATTTACACTCAAGTGTAGAGACCAACAGTAGAAATTCTTGATGAAAAGGAGCCATTTGGGTCTTTTCATAACTTCAAAAAAAGAGCAAATTTTTTACTATATACAATATTACGATTCTGTATCTCACAGAACGGGGCCTATAACTTGAAACAATCTCAGTGAAATGAACGTTGAAACATGCCTAGTTTTGTCCTTTTAGGTTAAGCGGTTTTTGTTGTTTGTTTGTTTGTTTGTTTTTGCATAACCTTGGAGGGGTGTTTTGTTTTTAAATATGTGCCGTTTCATTCACAAAATAAACCTTTGCAGGAACTCATTCAAAGCTAACCCCTCCAAGTTTTGCTTCATTATTTGGTTCTGGAAGGGAAGGCGAATTTACTTCAACACCTAACCCAGAGGTTCTCGACTTTCCTAATGCTGTGACCCTTTAATACAGTTCCTCATGTTTTGGTGACCCCCCCACAAACATAAAATTATTGTCATTGCTACTTCATAACTGTATAATTCACGCCATAAATTATAGCATATAAGTGTTTTTCAAGATAGAGTTCAATGTTAATAAATCAACAATGTGCTGCTGGGGTTTACCTAGGAAGCGATCGCCTGTGCCCATATGTTGTAGGGTACTTCCCACTTTCTCTTCTATCAGGTTCAGTGTGTTCAGATTGATACTGATGTCTTTGATCCATTTGGACTTGAGTTTTGTGCATGGTCATAGATATGGGTCTATTTTCATTCTTCTACAGGTTGACATCCAGTTGTGCCAGCACCATTTGTTGAAGATGCTTTCTTTCTTCCATTGTATACTTTTAGCTCCTTTATCGAAAATGAGGTGTTCATAGGTTTGTGGGTTAGAATCCGGGTCTTCTATATGATTCCATTGGTCGACTTCTCTGTTTTTATACCAATACCACACTGTTTTCATTACTATATCTCTGTAATAGAGTTTGAAGTCAGGGATGGTAATGCGTCCAGAAGTTCCTTTATTGTATAAGATTGTTTTGGCTCTCCTGGGTTTTTGTTTTTCCATATAAAGTTGATTATTGTCCTCTCAAGATCTGTGAAGAATTTTGATGGGACCTTGATGGGGATTGCATTGAATCTATAAATTGCCTTTGGTAGAATTGCCATTTTTACTATGTTGATCCTCCCAATTCAAGAGCAAGGGAGATCCTTCCATTTTCTGGTATCCTCTTCAATTTCTTTCTTCAATGCCTTAAAGTTCTTGTCAAATAGATCTTTCACTTCCTTGGTTAGATTTACCCCAAGATATTTTATGCTGTTTGTGGCTATTGTGAAAGGTGATGCTTCTCTGATTTCCTTCTCTGCTTCCATATCCTTTGTGTATAGGAGGGCGACTGATTTTTTGGAGTTGATCTTGTAACCGGCCACATTACTAAAGGTGTTTATCAGCTGTAGGAGTTCTTTGGTGGAGTTTTGGGAGTCGCTTATGTACACTATCATATCATCTGCAAATAACGAAAGTTTAACTTCTTCCTTTCCAATTTGAATCCCTAAATATAATAAAAGCTATTTACAGCAAACTGACAGCTAACATCAAACTAAACGGAGAGAAACTCAAAGCCATCCCACTAAAATCAGGAACACGACAAGGCTGTCCACTCTCTCCATACCTCTTCAATATAGTGCTTGAAGTTCTAGCAATAGCAATAAGACAACATAAGGGGATCAAGGGGATTCGAATTGGAAAGGAAGAAGACCTAACAAATTGTAATGCACTTTTAATGCTGCCTCACTTTGAAACAGCAGCATCAGTTTACGGCCCATTTAATTAGAAAATAAGTCTTTAACACGCCATGTAACTTTTCTAAGTCTATTCCATCTCTTCTAATAAAATACCAACAGTTAGGCAGAATACAGACATCAGGATTCTCTTCATACAGTTTGGAAAGGGAAAATTTCAAGCTGCCTACAGGTTCAATGCTTGGTAAGAAAATGTCCTCTGCCTCTTTTACAGCACCATCTCACTGAGGGCTTCCATGGCAGAAGTGACAAGATAGTTCTTTGAGGACTCTTTGGATTGCTTTAAGTGAACATTGATGATTAGATGTCAACAGAGAATTCATGGGGGAGGGAATGACGTAACCTTCAGAACATAGCTTCCATCATTTCTCCACACTACGATCTGTCACTCGGACTTCAAGTTGTTTGCCTGGTAATTAATTGAAATCAGGTAGAAACGTAAACATGGCAAAGTATCGGCAGAGACAGGGAGTAATGACGATGGCAAAGGAGAGAGTCCTTGGGTCCTGCTTTTGTGAGTTAGGGCTACAGTGATTACAGAACATGGGAATACTTCAAATCTTTCCTCCTATGAACTGCCTTGAATGGCAAACACTAGAGGCAACATGGAGACGCTACTTGGACTCTGGACACCAATGGCATTATAAAGTTAGCCAACCCTACAATATCTCCCATGACCAATCCTGGAACAAATGGAGTAACAAAATAAGTAACAATGCCAATAAAATACTACACTCTTAAAAACATCTGTAACACCATACAGTTATAAATAAGAAGAGTGATGGCCAGTCACATATGAGAAAAATATTTATTTTGTTATTTTCAATTTAAGAAATTTTTATCTTGATGCCATATTGCCTGAAGACACGTTCATCAAAAGCAAAATTTTATGGCCTGGCATAATAACACACAACTTTAATTCTAGCATTGAGAGACAGAGGCAGACAGATCTCTGTGGGTTTGAGGCCAGTGTGTTTTACATAGTGAGTTCCAAAACAGCCAAAGCTACATAGTGAGACCCTGTCTCAAAAAAAAGTGTAATAAATAATTATTCTTAATAAGATTCTAATTAATAAATGTTGAAGGAGTTAAAAATGAGAATATCAATAGTAAGGCCTAAATAACCATTGCTAAGAACAAAAACCTAAAATTAATAAGCAGAACTTTAAACAGAAACTGGAGGGTCTACAAAATCCAGAAGTTTTTCCCTCTCTAGAATTTAGTAATTACAAAACAAAAATAAAACAAGATAATAACATTAGAGAATTGTGGCAACCATCACTCAGCTCTGCCTAAAGTTAACATCATCAGAGAGAAGAGCAGCACCAGGCAGCCGCTCACCTCATGTGTCAGAGGAATACCTAACAATAGAAGGGGAAGTCGGGTAAACACAAATGCATGGAAATTTTCAACTACAAATGTTCAAGTTTTCTATGCAAGATAGACTGAGAAACTGGAAGTTTAGTGATTTGGACAGTAAAATACAAGGCAGAATCTCAAAACAGATCTTGGAGCAGAAATAGGGAATTAAAGAAAAGCTGGTGAAATATGAGTAAATTCTGAAGTTTAATTATAACCTTGTGCCAAGATTAACGCCCTTGTTTTAAGAGTTTATCTAAAACATCAGTGTGAGTGGAAGCCAGATAAAAGGAGTATTCAGAAATTCTACATTACTTCTCAACTCTTCTATAAAACCAAAATTATCCCAAAATAAAAGGTTTCTTTCCTACTTACCCCTCTAAGAATAGGGAGAGCGGTGAGAAGGCACAGAGTGGATGCTACTGGCGGTCCAGCCCTCCAAAAGTCTGAGACTGGCGCACCGGACAGCCTGACCTTGAGCAGTGTCTAGGTAGTCTGTCGTCGGTCCCCTTGAATCTCTTCAGAGAGCTCTTAGACCCCGGAGTGCCTAGGCCGAACCCCAGGGTCCTGAGCAGCCTGCCTAATTGGAGCGGATGGCCCGGCCCCTGGTGGCCCCTGATGCGGATGATGTGGGGCAGCATCCACCTAAACCCAGATGGCCAGGTACCATGGGCATGAAGACCTAGGTTTGCTGTGGCGGTTCTCCTCTCCCATCGCAGCATGCGACTAAGGGTTCAGGCCCCCGAAAGTGGAACTCTCACAAGTGCACACAGCTGCCAGCTCCTTTCTAAATGGAGACTCAGGAGGAGAGAATGGAGAGGGGGTAGATGGGAGTCCGGGGAGGGAACGGGAGGAGAGAAGGAAGGGCAAACTGTGGTGGGTATTTTTAAAAAATGAAGTAATGTTAATAAAATAAATAGAATGTTCTCCTCGTTCAGTATAAAAATAAATAAAAAGTTTAAGAATCACCTCTAAAACATACTTTTCAAGTTAAAAAACAGTTTTAAATTGCAAATAGAGAAATACGTTTCTCGTTTTGTACTTCATGAAGTACTTAGAATTAAAGTTGCCCTCGGCATTCTAATTCAAATCCCTCAACTTCTTTCGTTTATAATTCATTTAACTTTCCCTTACTCAGAGATCTACAGACAGAATCTGCCTACCAGTTCGATTTTATTCAAAACCATGCTCACAAGTTCTTCGAAGGCTTCAACGTTTGCATCTCTCCTCCTGCTAAATCTTTCATAGCTGCGAGGTAGCATGAATCTTTTTTTTTT
>NC_022021.1:64291031-64293700 GCF_000317375.1 Microtus ochrogaster
TTTCTCCACAACCTCTCCAGCAGAGGCTATCATTGGTGTTTTTGATTTTAGCCAATCTGACAGGTGTAAGATGATATCTCAAAGTTGTTTTGATTTGGTAGCATGAATCTTTAAGCTGATGCAGCCAAGACTTTCTTAGAATAGAGGCATACTTTAGAGTTAATGAGGCTTGCTTACAGAAATTTTTGAATTTAGATTTTATCACATTTCAAATTTGTGAATTTAAAAATAAGAAATCTTCATCATTTTTTCACAAGATAATGTTTTAAAAAGGTCCTTTTTAATTTTTAATGTTTTTCCTAAAGTACCTGCTGTGAAATTTTGTCGGGCTGTCTGTCTGTCTGTCTGTCTGTCTGTCTATGTATTTGTGTTTGTCTACGTACTTGACTCCTTCTACGTGTCTGACTCTGTCTTAAGCACATTAACCACATTCAGAGGCACTTATGATGAGAGATGAGGAGCTGGACAGATTGCTCGGTGGTTTGGAATATTCACTGAAATTGCAAAGGTTCTAGATTCAGTTCCCAACAGCAATGTGGTCGTTTACAATAATCCGTGACTCCAGTTCCACAGGACCCATTGCCTTCACATGACCTTCAAGGACTCCAGGCATGCATGTGGTATACATACATCTAGACAATACACTCAAACTCACGGAGTAAAATAAATAAAAATCTAAAAGTATTTCAAGAAAAAAGTTGAGGGGCAAATACCATTTAACCCCAAAGAGTAAGTTAAAAATTTTTAAAAGGTACCATGATTATAACTGATATGGAGTTTTTCCGTAAAATTTGTATGTATTGTTAATATTTCTGTATTTATGTTTGGAAAAGAACATTTAATATGATCATTTTGTTAAAATTTAATCATAGACAATTTTAAAGTCACATTAGATTTTGTGTTACATGTCGGAAAAGATAACATTCCTTCATACCTTGAACTCAGCCAACACAGACCAAAGATATTACAGAAATGAGTCAGTTAGCAGAAATACTTTAACAATATTAATATTTTAGTTTTACTGTATAACTGCCTATGGTTCCTGAAATAGAATAAAACAAGAGAAAATGGGGGGGAGGGAGCAGTGGATGGGACAGGAGGGTTCAATAATTGTCCTAAATATCACTTGACAAAGAGTCAGAAAATTTCTGCTTACCCAAGAACAAGCTCAAAGGTCTCAGTATACATAAGGCACAGCATATAAGAAAAGAACAGGCTCAAAGGTCTCAGTATACATAAGGCACAGCATATAAGTATGATTACCCTTTGAGTTCTCTCTTGGGAGGGAAGTTTCCAGGAGCCTCGTGGAACAGGCTTTCCCCCCAGGAGTCAAGGATCTTGTATCCCGTGTTCATGCGCATCTTCCAACTACTGGTGCTAAAATCCTTTGTTCGGTAAGGAGCCTGTAAGACTAAGTCCGTCCCAAGAACAAAATGGCAGTTTCACTTGCAGTCTGGCAAATAAAGACGAGGACTACTTTGGAGCAGTAAGTGAGAGCATTTACCACCAACACAGAAGACTCTGCTACCATGAACTCTGAGTTTCTCCCGTGTATCTTAACACTTTGTGTGTAGCTGTCATGGACCTTAACCCCTACGGAAATTTCCACTCCTGGGCCATACTGGTGACTATGGCTATCACTACTAAAACTGTCCTTTGTCATGCCTCCTGTATGAATCCATGAAACTCTGGGGTGTCTTCCTTTCTAGTTTTCAGGTAGGGAAAGACCTGAAGCTCTTCACAATTCAATGTGTTCAATCATTTTCTCGCACACAAAATAATGAATAAGCAAGCAATATGATAGTTGAAACTGAAAAATGCTTTAGTTCAGAAGGTCAGCTAGACATGGCGACAATCTGGAGGTTTCATGCCTGTTTCAAAGGCTGTAATTGTCACTGCAATTGGTTACTGTGAGTCTAGAACTTTTAGACTTGCCTTAATATATAGTTTCCTATATTTTTTATTGAGTCAAACTTTTATATTAGCAATGCCTAAACCTTGAATGCTGATTAATTAACACAAAATTAAATGAAGTTGTGAGTTCTACAACATGTGTCTATGAATCTGCGTTGTCATGGATACTAAGACAATCTATATATTACATGGCAAAAGACAGAGGTCTGGCTCCTACTCACAAACTTATATATAAAGCAATCCACTTACACCCTTCATGTCTTTTCCTTCAGGAAAATAAGTTTCTAGTTTGTGGAAAACACAAAGTGAGTATTTCACGATTTGTTCTCTAGAATTATGCACTTTTTTGAGAGAGCATAACGAAAGCCTACAGGGCACCAGAGAAAGTCAGGGCCATAAACTAAAGACTAGTGTTCTCAGGATGAGAATGTTTTACTTCCTCAATCTGTCTTTGCAGAAATGAGGTCCAGAGTCTCGGGGAAAATGAAACACTGTATCTTGTTTATTGGTTGTTCAATCAGATATGCACTGCTGAGCCTTTAACATTGTGTTTTAGCTGTTCTGCCTTTGCTGGCCAAAGATTCTTTTTTTAAAAAAAAAGTATATTAGAATAAGATGCTAGTGAGAACATCAAATATTGAATGAAACTGGGCGGCATTTTATAGTGTAAAAATGCCTAACTTTAGAACTTTCTCTCGATTTGAAATGTATATGGGTGATATTGCTGTAATAATCTCCCATAGTACAACAAAAAT
>NC_022021.1:64293800-64300533 GCF_000317375.1 Microtus ochrogaster
ATAGAAACCCTGTCTCAAAAAACCTAAATAAATAAATAAATAAATAAATAAATAAATAAATAAATAAATAAATAAATAAAGTCTTATTCTCAGTTACCACTTACTTCAGTTTGAAAACTTCAAAGCCAAAGGTGGTGTCTACAAAGCAACAACAAACATGGAGAATGACATGGAAAACAAAGAATTTAAGATACCTGCTGTCTGAGCTGAAACACTCATAACAAAGGACCAAAGATTTCCCTGCCAGGAGGAACTTCTGATTCTGTTGTATAAGGAGGTGAGTCTGCCAAATGGGGTTCCCTGAACCCCATTCAGCTTCAGAGTGGCCAATACACTGCAAGAATCTTCTCATTGCTAATTCCTTCAACTCTCGATTCAGCTGTGTCTGGCACAGGAAAATCTCCTCTGATAATGCTCCCTGCCCATTATCTGTCCCCGTTAGAATGCCGTCTCTGAAGATATGCTCAACACAATGCTTTCTATAGTCCTGTGAGACTGCAAGGCCCCAGAAGCTATTAGTGGGTTTTTTTTTCTATCAAATCAAATCTTCCAAGTGGAATTCTTTCTATAGGATAGGTGTTCCAATTGATAGCTGTTAAATGACAGAGGTCAGATTATATGTTCTAAATCCTTCTCTACTAAATGACACTGTCAAGGCACCCAGAGTCTGCACTTGAAAAGCAACACTGAAGGGACTGGGGAGATGGCTGGGTGCTTAGGAGCATCTGCTGATCTTGCAGAGGAGCTGCACTCAGTTCCCAGCATCCACATGGTGGCTCACAACCATCTGTACTTTATTCCAGATCCAGGAGATCCAATAAGCTGTTCTGGTCAGGCACACAGCAGGTGCAGATACTCACATGATGGCAAACATTTATATGTAGAATATAAAGATAATTTTAAAAACTAGTAGAGACATTTTGATGAACATGAAGATAATTATAATTTGATGAGCATGAAGATAATTATAAAGGTAGATAATGCTTGCTATCTTTTTTCTCTTCAGGATACAATTCTATTTTATTATATTCTATTTTTATTCTTTTCTGGTTAACCATCTCAATATAATAGAAAGATAAATATTTGCAATTGATAAAAAATTGTTCACATTTATAAAATCTCAAACTATTTCTCTATTAGACTGCTCATATGATGTGATTTGACAGAGGATTGCTAGGGATTTTCTATAACTAAAATAAATCAATTGATTACCTTTATGTTCAAGTACGATTGATTGAGTAAGCCTGTTGTCCTAATTAGTCATCAGAATTAACCAGAAAATCATAATACATTACTGTGACAGGATCAATAATGATATCCACTACCCACACCAATCTGATGGTCACTCAATATCACTGTGTGTGACATGGTTTTTTGTTTTATCTTTTGTGAAAGTTGATCATGTTGGAAGTCATGGTGGCTTCAGGAACTGGTGGCTATATATTGCCAAACTACACTCATGCACTTATAATATTAGCAAGCCTATATACTTGTACTACATTTTATATATAGTTTTCTTACGAGGAGAAAAAGTGATTTTAGTCTTATATGATATGTTTATATCAACATCTTGCCTCAAAATAGCTAATCAACTTCAAGTTCAAAAGGATATTTTATCTCTCACTGCTCATAATATAAAACAATAAAGGAAAAGTTTCCAATTTGAAACTAATTTCTTAATAAAAGTGGCAACTCATTAAGCAAAAATATTTTGAAAAATAAATGTGAGAACACAGAGGAGATCACAGAGGAGATCTCAATGGGGAAAAGTGACCAGGGATTTTGTGTGTGTGTGTGTGTGTGTGTGTGTGTGTGTGTGTGTGTGTGTGTGTGCGTGTGTGTGTGTGTGTGTGAATCTGCCTGTGTACAGCCAAAGTCATTTTTCTTTGTGCTGGATAAAGACTCGGGAGGCAGAGGCAGGCAGATCTCTGTGAGTTTGAGACCAGCTTGGTCTACAAGAGCTAGTTCCAGGACAGGCTCCAAAACCACAGAGAAACCTTGTCTCGAAAAACCACAAAAAAAGAAAAAAAAGACTGGACTCTGTATTTCTCTTGGGGTCACTCTTGCGGTTCTGGCACTTTACAGGCACCCTAATATAATGGTATTGATTGCACATGCTTTAACGATTTAAAAACAAAGCATTCAATATTTCAAATAAGCTTGTTAAGATATGGTGACCATACTGTACAACTCATTCATAAATATAGTGTGCTATTCAATGGTTTTAGGATATCCTCAGGCTGGTACCCAAATACTCATTAACAAATATAGTGTACTATTCAGTGGCTTTAGGATATCCTCATTCTGTTGCACATATCACCACAAATATAGAATACTTCATCATTCTGTCCAATTTCTGTATTAATCGTGTTGCTAGCTATTCCACGATTCTTTTCTTTTTAATTTTGTTATTTATTCTCTTATATGTTACATCCTGGCCTTGCTTCTTTCCTCCCAGCCCCTCCCTTCTCCCCCTCCCCCACAATCCATTGCTCCTCTGTTTCTACTCAGAAAAGGACAGGCCTTCCAGTGATATCAACCAAAGAAGGCATATTAAATTGTAATAAAGATAGGCACCTCCTCTCGTATTAAGGCTGACACGGGAGCCCAGTAGGAGGAAACAGGTCCCAAGAGTAGGCAAGAGTATCAGAGACTACCTCCCTCACACTGTCAGGAGTCTCACAAGAACATCAAGCTATGCAACTATAGTGAATATGAAAAGGGCCTAGGTCAGACCACACAGACACCCTGGTTGTTGGTTCAATCTTTGTGAGCCCCTGTGAGCCTGGATCAGTAGATTTTCAAGGTTTTCTGCAGGGTCCTTGACCCCTATAATCCCTCCTCATCATCTTCCACAGGATTCCCCAAGCTCCATCTAATGTTTGGCTATGGGTCTGCATCTGTTTCCATCAGTTGCTGGAAGCCTCTAATGACAATTATGCTACTCTTTAGTCTACAAGTATGGTGGAGCCATTGCCATTGCTTTTTTTTTTTGGTCCAGTCATTTGTTTCTAGCCTAGGTGTTTGGGCTGTTTAGTCTCTGGTTCCTAGCCCTCCAGGCAATGTCAAGGTTGGGCTCCCTCTCCTGGCATTATTCTCAAGCTGGTTGTACAATCCCACTATATCTGTTCCAGTTTTACCTCAGCATATCTTGCAGTCAGAACAAATGGTAGGTCCCTCTCCTTGCAACAGTGACTGACCAGGGGACACCATAGATCCGCTACCGGAGATAGAACGCTGAAACTTTGTTGGTAAGTCATGACCTCATGGTGATATACAGATTAATAGAAATGTGTTAAATTAAGATGTTAAAGTTTCTGTGTGATTATTTTGGTTCTGGGCGGCCACCCCTCTACTGGAAGCCTTGTCTGGATACAAGAGATGGCTGGTTGAGGTTCCATATGCCTCATTATTAGAAGTCATCACTAGAAATACCCTCCTAGATTCCTGAGAGTCTCCATAGCACTAGGCTTCTACCTTAACCCCTGAAATGGCCCACAGTTAAAATTATCTCTCCCAGTACTCTCTCCCTCCATCTTCCCCCAACCTGATCCCTCTTGCTCCCATCCCTATCCACCCCAATCCACTCATGAAATACATTCTGTTTCCCCTTCCTAGGGAGATTCTTGTGTCCCCTACCTTGAGCCCTTCTTGTTACTTAGTCTCTCTGGGTCTATGGATTGCAGCGTGATTTTTCTTTACTTACATTTAATATTCACGTACAAATAAGTATATACCATATTTGTCTTTCTGGGGCTGTGTTACCTCACTCGAGATGATTTTTTTTCTAGTTTCATCCATTTGCCAGCAAATTTTCTGATGTCATTTTTTCATTTTTAAAATTTATTTTACATTATAACCACAGTTTTCACTCTCTCCTCTTCTCCCACCCCCTCCCTCACTACCCTCTACCCTCCATCCACTCCTCTTCCATCTCCACTTAGATGGAATAAGGACTCCCATAGGAATCAACAAAGCATGGCACTGATGTCACTGTTTTCAACAGCCGAGTTGAAATACACAATGAAATACTCCATTGTGTAAATGCTCCACAGTTTTAAAATTCATTCTTTGGTGGAGGAGCATTTAGATTGTGCCCAGGTACTGTCTATTATAAATAATTCTGCTATGGACATGGCTGAGCAAGTGTCCTTGTGGTATGACTGAGCATCATTTGTGTAGATGCCCAAGAGTGGTACTGCTGGTTTTTTGAGGTAGATTGATTCCCAATTTTCTGAGAAACCGCCATATTGATTTCCAAAGTGGCTGTACAAGTTTGCACTCCCACCAGCAGTGAAGGTGTGCTCCCCTTGCTCCCACCAGCAATAGAGGAGCACTCCCCTTGCTCCACGTCCTCTCTGGCATAAGCTGTCACTTACATTCCATGGTTCTTAGCATTGCCAAAACATGCTAAATATTTCCCTTCTCTTTACTGTCAATTTGTTTGTATCCTTGACTCTAACGTGGTGATCCTCCTATGGAAAATATATAATTGGGTCTGGATCTAATTAATTTGAGGGTTATTTTATGTCAATATTATAGAATTATTCTGATCCAAAAGGGGCTTCTCTCTTTGTGGTTTTCCCTGGTATTGCTCAGCAAGTTTTCTACCATCTTTATCTTTTATCTTGAATGAATAAGAGACTCTCTCTCTCTTTCTCTCTTTCTCTATTTCTCTTTATCTCTCCATATCTCTTTCTCCCTCCGCTCACTTAGTTTTTCAAGACAGAGTTTCTCTGTATAGGCCTGGTTGTCCTGAAACTCAGTCTGTAGACGAGGCTGACCCCTCACCAAGATCCTCCTGCCTCTGCCTCCTGAGTGCAGTTTACAGGGGTGTGGCACCATGTCCGGTTTGTAACTGTCCTCACACTTTTCAACATGGCCTTCAATGTTTGGGGGAATACTTTCAGTCTTGAAACTTCAGGTATGCACTTGAAGAAAAACAAAGAGAAAAAGGAAAAGAAAAGGAGCTTTCCTTTGGGAATGTCTGAGGAATTGTTTTATAGTTTGCCAAACTTTCTGTGCAAAGCAAACAAACAAGCAAAAACAACCCAGCACACAAATATAGAACTGGGGGAGAGGGGGAGTCATCCTGGCTTATTGACTAACATCCCAGTTTTAGGAGCTGGACATTCAGTTGGCAACCACCGTTGGTAAGCATTGCATCTTCCAAAGTTACTTCTGCCAGCATGAAACCGTCACAGTACATCAAGCGTGTGTGGGAAAGAAATTAATTTCACTACCTGTGTCCAGGATATGGCTTCCATTGACCAAGGCAGGGCTGTTAAAAGGGGAAAGTACACTTCTTTCGATGCTACCATCTAGCAGTCCAGCCCATAAAACAGATAACTGGGAGTCTGGTTTTGCCCTTCCCAGAAAGGTACTACATGCCTCCCCGGGCAGTTTGTAGGCAGGAGAGCTTGCAATCTTTGTCTGCTTGCATGTGAAGTTCCCTTTATATTGGATTCAAAGAGGGGAGGGAGGAAATGAGTTGTGGTGCAAATGGCACATACTTGCTGTGTTTACTGAGTTTCAATAGATTGTTTGGGGCAAAAGTTATTTCTGTAAACTAAGAAACTATAAACAAGGCTAAAATAAAAGCAATGACGGTTTTAAGCACAGACCGACTAGATTTGCAAATAGGGAAGGCGTGGAGCTGAGTAGAAAACTAAACCCGTGTCCTATCATGTGCAAGGATGGTGAGCTTTGAAGAGGTATAAGATAACAAATGGGGTGAAGTGAAATCACCTGCTTTTAGCAACTTCTCTCCCGACCCTGCTAGCTACAACAGTTGTTTTAAACGAATTTGGATCTGTGCTGGTGTCTGTTCATACATTAAGCTTTACATGATCGGTTGTGAAAGGGCTGTCATATGAAGGTTATCCGTAAACAGCAGCCTCTGAAACAGCAAGTCAGCAAAAGCCCAAGGGCCAAAAACTGCCACCAGCTGGCATCTTGACACAACATTCTTCCTAAACAACATGCTTTATCAGGAAGTTAAAAATTGATTATCTGGTGTTTGTAAGGCGAACCATGGCCTGACAATTGTGATTTCTGAGGCTCAGAAAGAAATTATGCTCCCTCTTGGGCAGACTGCAGCCATCTCTATCTCGCTAGACTTGTGCTTCATTTGCTATATGCCTTGAGTATGATTCCACAGACCTGAAATCACCGTATATTTTCAAAATCATTTCCAACGCTGTCACTGGGAAGTGAGTCTGTAAGCTTCTCACATTGCCTGTGAAGCTTATTTTGTGAAGTCCATTTTGCAGTCGATTCTCCTGGCCCATAATATCCATGGTTACTTATGTTACATTGTTGCAGCACCAGTATAAAAAGTCTATACACTTACTTTATATACCGAAAATTCCAGTTTCCATTTGCATGCATGTAAACTGTTAGTGAATATTATTCTGCTATTCCCATACACACCCCATTTTAGTTTCCTAGATTCTATAGGTACAAGTTAAAAACACAAATTTAAATATTCAGCACTAGAATCCATACATGAACAAGATCATGAAACATTTGCTATCCTGTGTCTGTGTTACCTCAGGCAGTACACTGTTTCCCAGCTCCATCTACTTACTTGCAAATTGAATCAATTCAATTTTTATAGCTGAATAAAATTCCATTGAGGAAACAACCTAGATGCCCTTCAATGGAAGAATGGATGAAGAAAGTGTGGAATATATACACATTAGAGTACTACGCTGCGGTAAAAAACAATGAC
>NC_022021.1:64301638-64315643 GCF_000317375.1 Microtus ochrogaster
AAAAAAAATTCCATTGTGTATAGGCATAACATTTTCAACATCCATTAATCAGTTGGTAGACATCTAGACTACTTTTATATCATAGATATTACAAATAGGACAAAGATGAGCATGGATAAGCAAGTACCTCAATAGTAGGGAATTTAATAGTAGGAGTTCTTTGGGTATATACCCGGGAGTGGCGTGGCTAGGTCACATAGTACATCAGTAATACTTTCCTGAGGAACCACCACACTGATTTCCACAGCGGCTGCACTTGTTTTTGCTCATACCAACAGTGCGTGAAGGGTGGTCTTTCCTCACACCCTTGCTACATTTACTGCATTTTGTTTGCTTAATCTTTGCCATTCTGACTAGGGTAAAATGAAATTTCAAAATGGTTCTAATTTGCGTTTTCCTGGTGACTATAATGATGAATATCTTTAAAAATATTTCTTATCCATTTATATTTCTTCTGAGAACTCTGTTCAGTTTCATAGCTCACTTTTTAATTGGGTTTAATGTGCTTTAATGGTGTTTAATTTGAGTTGATTGGGTAATCTAGTTACTAATACTCAGGTATATAGTTGACAACAAATTCTTTTTTTCCATTCTGTATGCTACCTCTTCAGTAAATTAACAGCTTTGACTTTCATGAAATCCTAGTTATTGATTGTTGGTCTTATTTCCTGGGTTAATGCTGTGCTGAAAGTTTTTATCTGAACCTATATCTTTAAGAGTACTCCCTACACAGGCTTTTAGAATGTTCAGATTTTTGAGATTTAATGAGATCTATTTTGGGTTGATTTCTGAGGTTAATGAGAGAGAAAGATCTGTGAGCCACAATAACAGAAAGTTAAGAAGGATTTCACTGTGGTTACATTGTGGCAAAAATCTTAGAGGGCTAACCAAGTACTCTGTGTGTAGATATAAGGCCTGATCCATGGAGAAAAAAAATAAGCTCAATATCGTAAATCTGACCAAAATCTATAGATGAAGAGCTCATGACCCCAGTGGTAAGCCTATTATTATTTTGTTAAATGGACATAGCATCTAATTAATCTCTATATACTCTCTATATCACATATATGTCTATACTCATAAATTAATGCAAATCTCAAAGAATATTACTTTTACAGTGAAAAGTAGTTAACAAACAAGATCATAACTATTCAAAGTGCAGAGAAAGAAATATTTATGGGATGCTCAGCCACAAAATGATACATCTACATCATATTCTCTACCCCCATCCCAATGTTCATAACAACCATGGAAGAGAAGACAGAAAGACTGTAAGAGAAAAAGGTTGTGGAGAACCAGAGAAATAAAAACATTTCTTTTAGGCACAACAGGATCATTGAACTAATGAACTCACACAGTTTGGGCTGTTTGCATAAAACCTATATAAGAGCAATGCTTTCAAAACTATAGCATGGATGGACAGAGGGGCTCGTGAGCCCTCAACCTTAGTTGAGGAAGTTCTGAGAGTTGAAAGGTTCTGAAAGAGGGAGACTGTTTTCATCAAGGACATGGCCCCCAGTAGGACTAACATACTCTACTGGATGAACCTTCACCTACAAATTTCTAGGTAGGAAAAATTTGTGCTCCATAGGTTAAAAAGCAGAGAACACTGAGTTGTGGGGGGGGGGGGTAGAAAGTTAATTGGGAAGGAATTTGAGAGTGGAGTGTGGAGTGAATCTGGGAGGAGCTGAGGGTGGAGTGGAAGTGAATGGGATCAAAACTGTTTCATGCATATATAAATTTTTTTAAGAATTAACAATAAAAATATTACACATTAAAACTTATTTTCCATCAGTTGGTTTCCCAGGAAATAATATAACATGCAAATTTGATAACTATTCATTTCTTAGCTACTAACAAATGGCCTTTTCCTTCAATACATTAAGTTCATGTGTTTGTACTTTGGATTCTCTTCAGGACTGCATAACCCTATGTATTATATAATTATGCATTTTATACTTTTAGAGTAGCTTACACATTTGAGACACAGTGGCAAAGTCCTCCAATTAGGGCTTGACTGCCTCATCTTGTTATTCATATAGTTTACTTTGAATTATTAGGAAGAAAAATCAAAAACACATGTTTCACTGCGGTGTCCACTCTTTTAAGGAAAGTTTTAAAAACAGTAAGATTTCGACGTACAGCGAAAGAAACTGAAAGCCATATTTTTGTAGTGTCTTTAGGTCGCTGTTTGAAGGTCTCTCTTGGAGAGGGTGACCTTCAACTATTTCAAAAAGACTTCACTGCCTAAAGCACATCAATGGGCCTTTTATTTGATAGCCTGTGTATCTGGGAGAGGCATTGTCTCGCCCCTGTAGGGTTAATTTTATTTAAACTCCTTTGACAGGTATACACACACATACACACACACACATTTATATACAAAAAGGAGTTTAAATGACAGGTATATGTGTGTGCATATGTGTATGTATGTATGTATTATGTATACATATGTTTATATTTTAGGAAACTTCTACAATAATTTTCTATATAATGTTTTCAATGATCTTCAGTGTAAATTATCCCTCTCCATACTCCTTCCTCTGCTTTATCCTCCCACCTTCTACCTCATTCTCCCTTCCTGGTCCACTATTTCCCTTTCACCCTCCATACCACATGTGCTTTTATATTCCCCTCAGTTTGAAATCTCTCACACGGACCCTTGCTGATTTCCCAACTTCTATGGGTACTTCAATTTAAGCACACCTACCTAAAGATACAAAGTAGCTTCCACATATTAGAGAAAACATGTAGCATTCATCTTTGTGAGGCTGGGTTACCTCATTACAAAGGATTGTTTCGGGTTTCATAGATTTACCTGTGAATTTCACAACTTCACTTTTCTGTACAGCTGAGGAAATTTCCGTTATTTATACATGCCACATTTTCACTATCCATTCATTCCATGTACTGGCTATTATTTATACAGCAGCAAGGAACACGAGGGATAAAGTATCTCTGTATTAAAATATACAGACTTCTATGAAAATGCCCAGAGTAGAATAGATGGATGACATAATACATTCATTTCTATGTTTTTGATGAACGTTCACACTTCCCTCCATAGTGGCCAAACATCATGTATGGGTTCTTTTCAAGTTGTTAGTACTGGGCTACATAGCCATCTTCCAAACATTACAGACTATTACCACAGACCTTACCTACCACCAAGACTAATAGTAAAACCGTATTGTTGAAAACATCACATATTTAAATCAACGGACGTGGAAAGACGAAGTTGGCACCAGCCTGAAAATTTCATGTATGCTTGCTCACTTTCATCACTTAACCACTGAGTCATTTTTTCAGCCCTACCTTCCATAACTTTTAATGTGACCACTTACATAGGAAGTTTTTCTTACAAGTAGCAGGCAATAAGGTCTTTGTTCCACATTGAAAGTGCTTTTGTTTTCATAAGAATGGCCATGTCATTCACATTTAAGGCATCTGTTAGCCTGCATCTGAGTAATACCTCTTCTAATTTGACTTTAATTTTCCCATTTATTCTCCTTTATATTTGTGCTTCTTTTCTGCCCTTAGTTAATTAAATACTAATACGTGATTTTTTTTCGATCTTTTGTTGACTTTCAAACAGTAACCCTTTCTTTTCTGTTTTAGCAATTGTGTTGACTTTTGCAATATGCATCTGAAACTCATTGTAACTTACGTTCAAATATTTAATTCCACACTTACAAGGTGACAACATTTTAATAATACATTTTCATTATCTCTGTCATATTTTGTAAAACATTTTTATAAGTTTCCAAATTTTGTAAATTCTGCAATTGTTACTTTATATCACTATCAATTACCTCTTAATTAGTATCTCAGAAATGTATTTTATTATATGTTCATTGGATATTTTTAGATTTCTTCCTTCATCCGTGGTATAAATTTTTATAAAATTTTTCTTTTAGCCATAGTTCTGTTAACATTCTTTTTTAGTGAAACTATACAAGAAACAAATTATTGCTGGTGTTGGTGCTCAAGGATCTAATACCAATACTTGGGAGGCTGAGGTTCCAAAACCACCAGGCCAGCCCAGGACTCTGAGCTGCAATATATACTAATTTGTTTGTTTCTGGTTTTACATAATTGTGGTGGAAAAGCAGCAACTATTCTTCCCTGTTTCATCGTGTGCAATGTGTTGGACTTCTCTTTCTACTTTTGTTTGTTTGCACTGACTTTCAATAATTTGATCAGGATGTGATTCGTGGATCCATTATTTCTTCAAAATATTCCCTCTCTGCACATTTCCTGTTGCCACAATTGCATATTGATTGGTAATGTTCTGTGAGACATTGAGGTTTTGTTAAACTTTTTCTTTGGTTTGCTTGTTGTTTTTGTCTAAGCCTTTTTTTGTTTGTTTGCCTTTTAACTCTCAGTCCTCCTGTTTGGATAGTTTCTACTGACCATTCGCATATTTAGTGTTTTGCATAAACACATAGTGTTTAGTATAGTGAACCCTTGAATTCTGACACAATGTTTTCAGTTCTAAAATTTAGAATGAAATTTCACCATATCTGTAACCAATTCCCTACTGAGAGTTTATATGTTCTGCCTCATTATTTTCTAGTTTCTCTGAAATTCTTGAACAAATTAAAGTTGTGATTTTAAATTCTTATTTTTTTTCTACTTACCACATGCCATTCATTATTTTTTTCATTCATCTATTTATTTTACTTCCCAGTCACAGGCTTCCCCCATGCTCCCCTCCCAGTCCCTGTCCCCCATTCCCCCTCACATCCCTCAATCCTCTCCTCTTCCATCTCCATCCCCAAAAGAGCAGGTCTCCTACAAGTATCGGTAAAACATTACATATCAAGTTGCTGTAAGATTAAGCACCTCCCTGATGCTGGATTTCCTTCTTATGCTGTGAATATGTTTTATTACTATTGGTTAAAAAAGAATCTACTTTGGACCTAATTTGGGCAGAATAAAGCCAAGCAGGAAATCTGAACATAAATATAGAGAGAAAGTAGGTGGAGTCAAGGAGACACCATGTAGGTGCCGAAGGAGACATATGCCAAAACTTTACCTGGTAAACCACAACTACATGGCAATACACAGATTAATAGAAATGGGTTAATTTAAGATGTAAGAGTTACTTATTAATAATCCTAAGCTATTGGCCAAGCAGTATTGCAATTAATATAGCTTTTGTGTGATCATTTTGCCTTGGGTGGCCAAGAAATGAACAAGCAGACTCTGCCTACACTCCCCATGTATTAAGACTGGGCATGGCTACCCAGTATGTGGAGTAGGGCTATTCATTATTTCTAAACTTCATTGGCTGTTATTAATCCTGATTAATAGCAGAAATTTCTTCCCTATCTAGCAGTGTTTCTGTAGTTGTTGGGTATTCAACATGGTATGCTGGAAATAGTGTGCTTTGCTTTTGCAAATTATAAATTTGCCAACACATCAATTTGATTTTTTCAAGGTTTGCTGTCTTACTTTGCTTATGTAACTCTTGAACATACTTTACTTCAGAGCTGTCCTACTCTTTAGACTTGATTTTCTTGAGAGCCCTGTTTAAAACTCAGATTTTTAATAATGACATTTTATTAACATTGATATGAACTCGGACACTATCTAGCATTTCATAAGATCTACACATTGTTCTCATCACTCCCCAGGAACTTCTACATATTCAACAGTTTTCTCTTTTCCCAGCCTCATTATTTATCACCTGCATCATGCCCAATGTGATATTTAGTCAAAACCTACGTTACTCCCCTGGGAAGATTCTATGACTTCTTGAAAAAGTTCCCCATCTTATCAGCATTCACTACCTCTGCAACTTGGACCTCTGATCACTCTTAATCTCAGTAAGATTATTGTGTTATGTTTCATCCTCCATTCTCAAAAAATAGCAGTCTATAAAAAATTTCATGGAATTTAGCCTATTTATTACCTCCTTACTGAGATCTGAGCTACATACTGTTTGAGGCCAAACAGCAAAATACAGATATATATCACATTCTCTATAGCTTCCTAGTTTTGGCAAGGACAGAGTTGAGAGCTGGTTGTCCCCTCATTCATTCAGCAGAAGTCACTTACATTGTGTTCCAAAAGTGTCACATCCTGCAGAGATGAGTAAACCAAATCAGCTATATGGTCTCTGCTCAATGACCAAAGAAGAACCATGCCAAGGTCCGAGGCAAGAAATATGATTCATGTTTTCTACCATTCTGCTTCAGGAATGGCCTGTAGAAAAGAAAGAATGGACTCAAATAGACAAGTCAGGCGAGATTTTATGGTGGTCTAGACATTCTAAGATTCATGGTAATAAAAAGAACTGGTGATAGCTGAGAAATGTTTGATGATAATTAGAGATGAGATGCAAAGTAAAGAATATTAGAAGGGAAGGCTCCCATGTTTTTTTGAGCAAATATATGGAAAGTGATACCAACCACTGAGATTCTTGTGTTCATATTTCTCTATGAAATAAGGACTGTATTTGACACATACTTATGTTTTTGTGATGAGGCTATAATTACCAAGTGCAAGAGATGGTGTGGTTACAACAAAAAATATATTTTCACAGATCCGAAGATATAGGGGAAAGTGAGGTATTGGCATAGCTGATTCATCTGAATGCTACAAAGAAAAATCTATTTCAGACCTCTCCTACTGGTATATGGACATTTCTCTCTATGTGTCTATACATTGTCATATGCATATACATATATCTGTGTCTAAATTCTTTTTCATAAGGACATCAAAATCACACTATATTAAAGTTCACCCTAATGACCTCATTTTGACTCAATTACGTAAAGACCTATTTCCAAGAAGTCCTACTTTGAGGGATTAGGTCTCCAATACATAATTCAACACATAGTCACACATATATGTGAAAGAAATGTATCAATGTTGCTTTTCTAATTAGTTGCACTCATGCAATCTTTAAATATATGCACAGAAATGGCAACACAAGCTTACTCCATGTTCTTCAGGATCTATATCATAATATAGGCATGAATGCTCATTATCATTAAAATTTATGTATGCGATTTTTTTGCTTGTGATGTATTTCAAAATCTTAGAGTCGGCCTTACATTGGTTAAGTTAATAATTGATTCAAATATTATTTTGTGTTAATATTCTTAGAGCTTCTTGGCAACAGATTTTAAAAAGCATATTTTGAAACATACTCTTAATCTTGATGAGCACAGAGAACTGATTATTTAGTTGGAATGAAAATTAGAGAAGTAATCCTCACATTTAGTAGAAAAAGTTTAAATTTTTAATGATACCAAACAAGCCATTAGCTTATTTTCATGAACAGATTCTAAACATAATAAACATAGTCATACAAACTCAAACAATTAAAAAAATCTTTCATGCCTGGTAGTACTAATAAAGTACATGGGAATAAAGAACAGTCATGGAAAGAGACCACACAAGAGAAAAAGTCACTTAAATGAAAATGTGTCTCCCAATCGTCAGTGAGGTGGTGGTAAGTCTTTGAACTCACACAAAGCATGATGATTGGTCCAATAAATTTCCCTTCTACAACGGAGCCATAACATATCTTGAGAACAAACAATATTCTAATATGCTTTGCATATGTTCTTATTTTAGCTTATAGATAATTCTATATAGCCAAATCTCTATAATCATGTTTGTTATTCATTAGGCAAAAATGTGATATTTCTTATGTGAGATGAGAACAGCAAGAAAGGAAATAATAAATTCATCCCCTAAACAAACAGAATTAGGTCTCTAAAATGTTTGAGATTATCATTTTGGGATTAAGGCCACCCAGACATTATTTTCAATTATGTTTTCAAGAGTTGTAGATTAAGCATGCATTTCAAGACTTATTAACATAGTACTATAGAAAGTTTTATATGCTAATGAGTCTATTTATTTATTCTGAAAGCACTGAAATATTCATGTTTCTTAGTAAAAGCCCAGCTCATGCCATTTTTATTTCATATTCCTTTTTAAAAATTAACTTCACAAATACTATTTCACTTGATCCTCACACTTGTCCTTTAACATAGAAATCATTAATTTTTTGCTTCTGTTTTTAGTTAACATGAAAAATAATCAATTTCATTATGAAATTTTCATGTATATCAATATACTTTTCATATTCAGCCCCTACCAACTCCCTTGTACCCTTTGAGCACCCATTGTCCCTATTCTACACTTCCTTAATAATCTTCCTTATGCTTTCATGCTATGCATGAAACATATATGTAGATAAATCATGATTCTATAGATAAAATTGAATGTGATATTTGTCTTCCTTTGTCTCCCTTAATATTTATTTTATCCCTCTTTCTCTTGCTTTATATTCCTTACTTCCCTGCCCTTTCATATGCTCCAATTTCTGCATTCATGTCATATACATGTGTGTATGTGTTTGTATGTATATACTTATAATTTTATAATTTAATTTTAATATTCCTTTAAGTGTAGATTACACACAAGAGAAACCATGTATTTGGCTTTCTTAGTCTGAATTAACAGTATAAAAATTGCATAATGTAATGTGAAATATTAGTTAAAGGTTGTTACATTTGTTTATTCCGTGAAACATTTGTTTAATGATGCAAAGATGTGCTGCATTCTTTTATGGTGCACTTGTTTAACTCTGCAAAGTTGTGTTACTTTGCTTGTCTAAAATACATGATTGGTCTAATAAAGAGCTGAACATTGAATAGATAGTCAGGAGAGAGAAATAGTCAGGGCTGGCAGACAGGGAGACTAGATAGAAGGAGAAAAAGAATAATTGAGGTATGAGAAAATAAGGAGAGAAGACTCCAGGGGCCAGCCACCCAGCAAGTCACAGAGTAAGAAGTAAAGAAAAGATATACAGATATAGAGAAAAGTAAAAACCCAGAGACAAAATGTAGATTGGATAATTTAAGAAATAAGACAAGCTAAGGCCGGATATTCATAAAAAGGATACGTCTCCATGTATTTATTTAGGAGCTGGGTTGCAGACCCACCAGAGAGAAAAGAGTCAAAAACAACCAATACAATTTAATTCTTTTTTAAGGATGAATAGAACCCCAGGGTTGTGTGTGTATGACCATGTGTGCCTGTATATTTCATATCTTCTTTATCCTTCTTTTGATAAGCATCTAGCCTGCATTCATATCTTTACTATTATGAATAATACATAAAGATTGTCACGCAAGTATCTCTGTGTTATGTTCACTTAAAAAAGAAGAAATTCAAAGAGTAAGTTGCTCAAAAGAACTCATCTCTACTTAGAAGACCTTATATTATGTTAGCATATTCATTAAGATAAAGACAACACTACTAAGAAGAAGGCAAAAGCTCCCCCTTTCATTAAATTTATTTATTTATTATGTATGTGGTGGATAGAGGGTTAGGCCCATGATGTGGGTCTGTAGGAGAGAAGACAACTTGTCGGGATTAGTTCTGTCCTTCCGGCATGTGAATCCTGGGGATGGATCTCAGGTTGCCAGGCTTGGTGGCAGAAGCTTTTACCTACTAAAACATCCAATCACCCTTAGCAACTTCCCCCTTTATTCATTCCTCCTCTCCAAATACAAACAGCAACTTAAAGATTAAATGCATCTCTCTCACTAACAATCCAACACTGAATGGTCCTCAGCATGCAAATGGCCTATATCTTCACATTCTACTTTGCTATTCTTGGTTCAAAACTCCAGTTGTCTTCATTTCTCAGACATGAATGGAAAGGGGGGGGTAATGACAGCCATTGATTCATTTTAACTGATATATTTAAAAGACCACGCTCATAGGCTAAGGATCAGAATCATATCACAGGGATATATCAAGTAGCAGTGGGGTGGGATCTAACTGGGAGGCCAAGAACAGAGGGGAGAAAATAACCAGAGCTGGGTAATTAGATGCAGAATACAGTTAAGTCAAAGAATTCCAAGAAACCCACAGAGAGTGGCCAGAAAGGGTACAAAAACAGATATAGCAGCCCCGAAGGACATTAAACAGGACAGAACTTCCTACAGAGTAACAGTGACTTGAACCAAGAACTCGGTTCACAGCCCATGCAATAAAGATAAAGACTGACCTACCCACATACAATTCCCAGTTGCCTATATTACTGTAGTTCTTCTCATGATAATGGATTTCTGCATGCAAATAAATTCATAGTGATCAAAAGAGGATTAGCAGATGATCTAGGCATCTCCATCTTCAAGGAGGATCTGACATGGGTTTTGATAATGGCTTACGCATCTGGCAAAAGATATGATAGATAATAAGGGTCTTAGGTTGCAGATAAAAGTATTTACACAAGTTCTGTGACCCTGATACCCTTCTGAGTTCTAAAGAACTGTTAAATCTCTCTAGTCCTGAAACATGGTCAAAACAAATGTTGATTCACGTTACATGGTGGGAAGTAATAGAAGGATCATGTTTAAGAGCATGCCATAAGTGTGTTTGTTTCAAAATCAATGAAGTGGTGCTCTGATAGATTGCCACAGAGTATTTACACAGATGAGTACAATTTAATATTACTTGGATGTCAAACAGAGACTACTGGAATCACAAATTTAATTTGACTCTCAAAGCCTTTAGATATGAAAGTTTGTGTATAAAATGCATGGTGACATAGAGAAGAAAGCTGCTGGAGGCACTGTGGGGAAATTTCAGAACACAAGGTGTCCATGATGGACACAACCATTTATGCCCTAAGACACTGTCATAATAGCAGTCAAATCTATTTTTAGAAGTGACAAGGGAAGCTACTTGGTATAGCCATTTAAATTATGAAAAGAGATTCAGTGGGCAATGAGGAATCTAATAGGCTTTGGTGCAGGTGTTTGTTGAAGTTCCTGATTTTGGTAGTTGTAGACATCAAGGTCTTAAATACAATGTTTTTATCTATATCTCTAACTGAGATAACAAAATGCCTCTACCTTCATCTCTTTTTCACTTATTAAATATTCTCTATGTTCATACTCATGCAAAAGTTAAATTTTCTACTTTCATATTCATCAATGGCATTTACAGACCTACCTTCTTGGCCTTCTCATATTACCAGTATCAATTTCTGTTCAATGAGATAAAGGTAAACATTTTTCTATAGTGTAGGAAAACTTCTGTAAATGACAAGGGATAATTGTCATGTGCTTTGTTGTTGCTGTTAAGTGTTTCTCTATGATCCATTCTTCCCTCTGATTGGCTAGAGAGATGGTAGAATGAATGATTTCCTATCATACACTTTCAGGCTCTAGGCAACCTTAAAAACAGAAACTATATGTCAATCAAGGTGGAATATTGATGAAGTGATGGGGGAGTGTCATATATCAATCTGTTGATTTCATTGGTTAAGCAATAAAGAAACTGCTTGGCCCTCATAGGTTAAAACATAGGTGGGTGGAGTAAACAGAACAGAATGCTGGGAGAAAGAAGCTGAGTCAGTGAGTCGCCATGATTCTCCCACTCCACGCAGACGCAGGTTAAGATCATTCCTGGTAAGCCAGCTCTTGGGCTACATAGATTATTAGAAATGGGCTAGTCCAGGTGAGAGTTAGCCGAGAAAAGGCTAGATATAATGGGCCAAGCGGTGTTTAAAAGAATACAGTTTCCGTGTAATTATTTTGGGTAAAGCTAGCCGTGCGGGCGGCTGGGTGCCGGGGATGCAGCCCGCCGCTCCTACTACTACAATGAAGCGTTCTGATGAGCTGATGATAGTTCTAAACTGCCTTCATCTGTCTTTTGCCTGAGAGAGAGAGCTAATTCTCTAATCTGACTCACTCACTTTAAGGTACTATTAAATGCACTAGAAATTAATCCTGATATGGTGGTTATAAGAAGGAGTAGAGAAAGAAAGGAAATAAATGATCAAAGATTCCAAAATGCCAATGATAAAGTTTGAAGGTTTAACAAAGTCTACCCTGATCTACTTGTTATATCTTCTAGATTTTGTGTGCTTTATTGTCAGGGTTACAAAAAGACTAGTTTTATCACCTTTATTTTCCTTCTTTGAAGCAATTGTCACTCTTCAGAGTGAATGTTGTTATTATATCTGCTTTTAAAGACCCACCACACTGACAAAAGAAACAGGCAAGAAAATGTAAATGAAAGAATGTTTTCATTAAGAAAAACTTCATTACCACTATTTTATGACTATTATAGTGGGGAGCCAGTTGTTCAGTGGTGGGAATACTTTAGTATTCAACCTTTTCAGATTGAAGAAGCATTCAGAAAAATGAGTATCTTAACAGACTTACTTATCAGAGGTGAAATTGTAAAGAAATTGTAACATTCTCTTTACAAACACAGTTTTTTGATGGACAGCAGATTGGCTATTTCACTATTATTATTTCTACAAATCAAATTAGTATTATGCACCCAAATCATAGAGATTGCATGTCATTCTTTATTTAGATGTTAAATATTAAAAGTACCTACTATCTGTTGCAAAGAGAGGGTTCCTTGATAAGGGATGAGGACCACACTTATCTGTGAGCATAAAGGCAAATATTTAGAATGTAGTTAGGGATTGTATTGGGACTTTGAAAAGGAACAAGAAGAGGTATAAGGGGGCCTTCAGAGGAGTGAAAGGAAAGAGAGAAATGATGTAATTATATTATAACCTTAAAATCAAAAGAAAAACTGTCTAGAAATATCTATTTTTCTTTTTTAATTAATTCTGCCCACTTTCCTGAAAATAATATAATTAAATTTTTCTTCATGACTCAGCATAATATATATACATACATATAATCATATTTTCTATCACATTGCCTTTATTCTTCTTCTGGAGATCTACACCAACTCCCTAGATTGGCTATTGTGATCACATGACTAACACAGACATGCAGATATTTATTCAATAAACTATCTCTGATTCTTGGGGGCATGAATGCAAAAGTGGATGGCTGAATCACACAGAAGTCCTATTTTTGGATTTAGGAGAACCTCCAAACAGATTTTTACAGTGGTTGAGCTCATTTACATTTCTTTCAATGACAAGACTTGTGCAACATATTTTTTTACTTCCATTCTGAAGTTAAAACATTCTTAAAACATATAGTTTGGCTTAATTTAGCAGTTTCCATCATTCAATGTCTTTCCACAGTTTTTAGTTTTGTTCATCAGCATTAAAAAAATTAAAGTCAACAAAGCATCTTATAGGATCCAGACACCCTGTGTGTTTCCCATCTTTATATGGCCTTTCCCTTTTATATTACTTTAATATTATTTTCATGACTATCCATATCCATTTTCTTTTTTTCTTCAGCATCTAAACACATTTTTAAAGCATGCTAATTCTGTTTAGAGGTTTACCAGTTCTGGATCTGACTTTTTGTGCATCTGCAGCATTCTCCAACCACATGAGCCAAACCTTAAACCACCCTGCAGCTCCACTTAGCACGTTGCATGGCAGCTGGCTTCAGGTCAGTGAGAATGGAGCCCCATGCCTGCAGGCCTCAGTCTGGAGTCATTCTCTCTGCCCCAGCTGTGCTAGGCACTTCTACTTACCTAGTCTCCTTCCACTGAGGAGCACGCTGCCTGCCACTTAGAAATCCCTTTCAAGTGCTGGTAGCAGGGCCTCTTCAAAGAGCTGCAAGCACTGAGCCTACTCTGAACTCTTTCTTTTAAGCTTTCTTGTACACTTTGTGTATTTACATGCCCTGTGTTGGGCACCAAATACAGCAGGCTTTCTTGACAGACGATCTTTGGACCACCAGCCCACAAATAATGACCTAGAAGCTTATTATTAATTATGAAAGATTGGTGTTACCTTAGGCTTTTTTTCCCAATAGCTATAATAACTTAACGAACCCATATATATTTTTTTAAATCTACATTCTGCCATGTGGCTCAGTTACCTCTTCTTAGTATAGCACATCCAACTTGCTCTGAGTCTGCTGGCAAAATCCTGCACCTAAATTCCTCCTCCCAGTTTCTCTCTCTCTGCCCAGAAGTCCCACCTACACCTCCTGCCTAGCTCTTGGCTCTTCAGCTTTTTTTTATGCCACTCACAACAATATATCTTCACACAGTGTACAAATATCCCACA
>NC_022021.1:64315743-64318169 GCF_000317375.1 Microtus ochrogaster
AGAGTGAGAGAGAGAGAGAGAGAGAGAGAGAGAGAGAGAGAGAGAGAGAGTTATTTATGTCTACTAGGTATTGTAACAGAGACCCAGACCTTATTAGGACCCAAAACCTTAGCACAGTTGACTCCATGATGGCAGTGCCATTCAGGCTGTAAAACTTAGCATGTAGACAACACCACCTGCCATTATTTAAAACAATGACAGAATCCATCAAAGTCCATAATTCTGAAAAAGTCTCCACGTGTTCTAATCTAGGTTTTTTTTTTTTGGCTTTTATAGTTCTTCTTTTGGCTAACTGTTCTTGTTCACTGAAGTATGTCAACCGAAAACATGGTTTTGAGTTAAAAGGCTCAATTTGAGAAAGGTCTTCAGTGCTAAACTGGGATCCTGAGCACACATGTAGTCACAAGTTGATAAAGATTTTCCATTGTCTTAAACTCATGTCTGAGTTTCTGGTGAGTACCCTACTACGATATAATCTCTCTGCCAGGTAAACATTTATAAAAGTCATTCCCATTCCAGAGCCTGTCTCTTTACTTTGTTGACTGTTTCTTTTGCTGTGAACAATCTTTTCTTTTTCACGTGACCTCGTTCTTCTTATTCCTCAGCTACTTGATATCAAAAAGTTAATGTTTAAGCAAAGGCTTTGAATGTTCATCCTATGTTTTTCTTTAATTATTTCAAAGTCATTTCTTATTACCTTAAGGTCTTTAAAAAACTAAATTTATTTTTACAGTGTTTGCAAATTTTACAATAAATGCCTTTTCCTTCGGTTTCCCTTGAGTTGGATCCTCTCCTTTAGCTTTCAACCTAAATGTGAGAATAAGCTTGGTCAATGTGAAGCAGGCAACAGCTGAATAAATGCTCATATGGGAAAGTCTGCCCTTCTCATACTTTCTGAGATGAGAGAGACCTGAGACCACCACAGAGAGAAGCCTCCGACAGTCTTCAGGAAGCAGGAATTCATATGAAGAAACACCCAGCCATCTTTGTGCTGCCCCCTAAGCTGCCCAATTCAGATTATCAACACGAACCTGCCCGTTGACCTGAAGAATTACAGCTAGATCTAATGTCTCATCTTTTTGCTTATTTGATTGGTGTTTTTGGAGTATTTCTTTCTGACACTGCTTTTGGAGTTTGGTTTGTAAAATAGTGATGTCAACAAAAAGATGATTTTCAACTTTGATCTTTCCATTTAAATCTTCTAAGTTTTCTCAAAGTAATGCAATTAGAGTGGCCTTTGATGACCAGAAGATGATCTTATTTTATAAGAAGAAAAGATACAAAACAGGAAAAATAAAAACAGCTCAACAAAAACAAAGAAAATTGAGCGGCGTTCTTGTGAGTTGACCCACAGTCATCGGCTTCCCCTCTAGAAACACTTCAATGCTGCGGTCTATGGTAATAATTTTTCTTTTTAGTGATGTTCCTATGACTTTGGTATCATAGCCTAAGAGCTTTTGCTTTTTTTTCATTCTAGTTTCAAAGCCTGTTTCACCAAAGTAAGTTCTAGCCCAATATAAAAACAACAACAAAGAAACCCTGTCTCAAAAAAAACCAAAAAAGAGTCATCATAGTGATCAGTAGGCAAAAAGTGAATAGCTAATTACCTTTCTTTTTTCAAGCATATTTCTTTATACAAGAATTTATTTTAAAAATATTTTAAAGAAGCTATCATCTGAGATCAGTATTTGTGACATTTTTCCTATTCACTAAATGTTCACTATAGATGTTGCAAAAGTTGATGTTAGTTTATAATGAGAGCTACCCAAGTAGTCATAAATAAAGAATTTCCTCTGTGTCATATGCATGTATAAAAAATATGTTGTCATTCTCTTTGTATGAGTTTATAGATAGACAGATAGGTGGATAGACAGACAGACAGACAGATAGATAATTATGTATGTATGCAAACATGTGTGGTTGCATATGGATATATGTGACCATATATGTGGAAGCAAGATGTTTGGTGGGTGTATTTTTCTGTTTCTCTCCAACTAACAAGGCAGAGTCTCTCACTTGACCCTATAGCCATTTCCCAAGGCTGGGATTACAAGCAGCTTGCCATGCCCATCAGTCACTAACATGAATTCTGAAGGTCCAAACCCAGGTCCTTATGCTCTCATGAAAAGTGCTTCGTAGCAATCTCCCCCAGCTTGCAGTCTGTTTTAGAATAACTTGGTAGAAGCTTTTTGTTTGTTTGTTTTACATAAATAAAGGTTTACCTTTCACAGTGTTAAATATTTATTCAATTTCCAGGTATAGTGGTACATGACTATAATCCCACCACTTGAATTTCAGAGATAAAGAAATCTAAGTTTGAGGGCAGATTGTTCCTGATAGAAAATTCCAGGCTAGCTATGGCTAATATGGAGAGTCTGTCTGAAGAAAGAAGAAGAAAGAAGGAGGAGGAGGAGGAGGAGGAGGAG
>NC_022021.1:64318754-64327433 GCF_000317375.1 Microtus ochrogaster
AGGAATCTGATTATTCATTAATAAATGAAACAATTTCATAGTTAGTAATACATCAAAATATAGCTGGTAAACTTCCATAGGATACCAACAGACTGATATATAGTTCAAATGGAAGAGGAGGAAAGAAAATACATGAGAATAAAATCAGTGTAGGTGGTGTGAACCTTTTCTGTAATTTAGGCTCAGAGACAGCTTAAGTTCCCCCCTTTCTTATACCCTCTCCTCTCATCCCAAACATTAGTAAAATACTTACTATGAAAATGAACCTTTGCATTGGAACTGGATGAAATGGTTGGGTTTTGTACCAATGTAAGGTCCAGGTATAGAAGCCAAAGTGAAAACACCATCTGCCCTAAGCATGTAGCACACCTGAGTCATGACATGATCTTTCTGGGTGGTGTCCAGCAAACCAGCCACAAATACAAACACACGACAGTGTACGATCCACCCTAGCCCCTTGTCTGCCTTAGTAATATGAAGACCAGGTTGCTAAGGAAAGACCTCCTTTTCCTCACTTCACAGAGTAAAGAAAAGTGAAACCACAAGCATGCTGGGAAAAGTCTCCGTGGAGAAGCCTGAAATGAACTTTGGAAAGAGATAAAAATTCTCCTGCAGGTGCCTCCCTCATCTTGTACCTGCTTCAATGACATCACTGTCATGATTCCTCCCCTCCTAAGCCAGCATTCTTGGCAAAGTGATTATTTCTTTCCTTTTCTTGCCCACTTTTCCCTTTACAACCATCAGGTGACCACTGGGGTCTGCAAAATGACATTTTATGTTAGACTTTGTGCTGCCCTAAAATTTCATCTCCCCTGTCTTTCTAAACCCTCCTCCTCCTTTTTTCTTGAAAGCCAGTTCCAGTTGCTTGCGGATAACATGGAGTTTCCAGGTAGGAATATCTCTTGATGCGCACTGAGTCCAAAATACCTGGCACCGGTGCCCCTGGATGAAGAGTGAGCTCAAAATTGCATTCTCATATTCCTTAAACAATAAAAGAAGTTCAGTTGCAATCTGAATATTTTCATATCCATGATTTAAATATCGAGAACTGCAACTGTAAGTTACTGGGTCCCTAGCAATATCCAAGGGAAAGAGGAGAGGAGCTGGGTTCCTCCTCTCCCTGAGTCTCTATAGGAACCTGATCTGCATTCACAGCAGAAAGGCCCTCAGTAGGCATACACACCACTGTGTACACTGTGCCCTTTTTAATTAGAAAAGTTACCCCATGAGAAACATTTACAAAAACTTCATCCATCCACTGTGAATAATCTTTGTGGCTGTCACTTCTTTTAAAGGGCCTAGATGCAATAACTCACACCCTTACAATGACTCTGCTGATTCTGTGTGAACTTTAGAGTGGAAAAACAAAGGTAGAGATGCTAATTTTGGGGGGGTCCATAAAGATTAAATAGCAATAGTGGCATCTGAAGCACAACAGTTTCTCTGCTAGACAATACTAACCCAATTACCTCATCTTAGATAAAACAGACATTCTAAGTTCACAGAAACGTATTCAAAGAAATATGTTATTTACAACTATTGAAATGGGTTTTAGTTAGTTAATTTGTCTGTGTGTGTGCTTGTGCATTGTTGTGTGGAAGAGGCTGTAAGTGCACATTTGTGCACATGTGTATGAAAACCAGAAGTCAGCCTCAGGTGTTCTTAGAGTTTTTCAAGAGAGGTTTTAAATGCTGGAAACTATAACTTGTTTGTGATGTTATAATAAGACACATACAACTATCGACAGAACTAAAATTCAGTTATTTTCCTCATAACCATGCTGCTTTTTAACTTGAAAATGGGTCATGGAAAATGCTTAGGAAAGATTTGTGGAGTGGCTGAATGAATTATACAACTAATTTTATTTGTTGTCATTACTTATCTTCAGGAATTTTGATTTGGCCAAGTTGATTTCATGAGAAATCTGCACTTTCCCGGCTACTCTGCCTGCACAATTGTGGCTTCTGTGTCATGGTCATTTGGATAGTCAAAAGTCCTCAGGAACATGGCATCGAAAATGCCAATGCAGAGACTTCGCTGGTGGGGCTATGTAGAACTGTAATAAATAAACATTTAGGTGTCTGCTAGGATCTGTCTTGCCCAGTGGAAACACATTGCTATTTATTGTGTGTGTTCCTTCCTCAACCGCATGGAAATGCTGTTTTAACAGCTCTCTCAACAGTTTTAAGAGACTTAGCTCCACTCTCCAGACCACAGGGAAAAAAGCCCCATTCTCCAAGTGAAACCACCTTTCAAATGTTGTTTACTCCTCAATCTCCCCATAAGCCACAGTGGGGTATTTCTTTCTCACCCACAGGAACATGTTGCTCACGCGTGGCCCTTCCCTACTCGTTTGCTGTTCCTTGTAAAGCCCAATTTTCTCTAAGTGCATCAAGCCATGCACTATAAATCACATTTGCATCCCATTTAAAGCATAAACCACAATAGACACTGGAGAACAAAAGGAACCTCAGGCCCAGCGTTTTAGACAAAACTCCCACACATTGATAATTGGAAGCACATAAATCAGTATGCAAACAAGATTTCAAACTGCTGCCTCTCTTTAAGCTGGTTGTCTCTCAGCCTCACCCACTTTCAATTCTGACAATAAACCCCCTTGGGAAAGGAGGAAGGGCAAAAATGAAATAATGACAAAAACTTTCTGGATAACGGCAGAAACAAAAATGATGTTGCAGGTCATCCGACCAACTATGCCCCCAGAGTCCGCGCTTGATCTTGATTGAGACCTACTGGAGAGCACTCCACTCGCATTGTTGAAAAACAGATTTCAAGTTTCTTCTCAGACATCAGCTAGCTACTAATTGGTTAAGGCGCATCCTTGGGTAAATAAAGGCTTCACTTAAAGGTCCAAATTATGTTCAGAGCTATAAAAAGTAATTTTGCCGCTAGCTTATATAAACAGTTCCCGGGAATAGTGTTTAATTTTCTGTTTGTGTTTCATTATCCATCGAAGTTCCATAGCTCAAACTAGGCTGGATTCCTTTACAATGCAGGCCTTAAGCTTAATTACGCTCTGAGGTGCAAACCCAATGGAAAGTGAACGGCCTTTCATTATGAAACAAGCAGCTGATTCTGATTTGCTGCTTGACATAATTCTACGTGCTCGGCACACAGAAATATTCCACAGCCAATTGGCTACTTACCTCCCTTTAAAAAAAAATCAATGAGGAAGTAGCTCCGCTCATCACACCTCACCCACCTCTAGAGGACCATCAGAATATTAACACCAGTCAACTTTTATGCCTGACATATCAGAAATGGCTTAAATGGATAATGATTTCCTCCAAGAGGCTGGATGTGTGTCTGGCTTGAACGAGTCTGGCAGCGAAAGTAGGATTTTAATTAGATTATCAGAGGGCTATTTGTTAAATTTTGGAATGCTGATAAAATTTTAAAAGCCTTTCTAATCTGGAGATAATTACCTTCAATCATTAAACTTGTTCTTGATTAAAAATCTGAAAATGAGCCTGTTAAGCCTTCAGCAAAATAGTAAGCCTAATAAAACACTGAAAATAACACCGCCGAGCTCCCAGCAAACTTAAATAGCTACTAGTCTCAGAATCTGTACAACTGGTGGGAATTAAACTGATGCTCAGAGAGGGCCCAGTGCATCTTGAATGAATTCTGGCCTTGGGTTAGCTTTGAGACCTGCTTCAGAAACGCCAGCAGGAAGTTCTACACTTGGATAAATCTCCGGAAAGTGCCCAAAAAGCAGACTTCCTTATGTTCCAAAGTGACCAACATGATAAAGACCAAGGATTCTGTTGATTTAACTCCTTGGCACACATTCTAGAGACTCAAGAAGCCAGCTGCGTAGAAAGAAAATAACCAGGAGCTGCATGTCACACATGTGCTGCATTAGGACCTGGAGGACAAGGGACATTCTGCTCACAGACTCTCCTCCATAAGCTTTGGGTATCTTGCTTTGGGCATAGGTACTCCAGTGTATCACTGAAGGTCATGTGAATTTAGCCTTGTGTTTCAAAAGCAAAAGAGGGCCATACTGAAGCTTGTTAGGTGACAATTGCCATCAAGACATTGTTTGTGCTTAATGGATCTCTTTCTGATATCTTGATATTCTTACTTTTGGCCTAACAGTTACTATCACAGGTAAAATACAAATGTTATTAATTCCTTCATTGTATAAGTAGAGAAATCAGCATAAAATGAATATATAAGTTTCCTAGGTTTTATACTTAGAGATAAAATTTAACATAAGTCATGTTCTAAACTAACCTGTGCATTGAACTAGATGCTTTTCGCTTTTTTAACTCATACCACCCATAGACTAGCAAGCAAGTTATTGCTTAAATTATTCAGTGCCCTAAATAGTTTACAAATATCCCTCAAATGACATTGGTATATTTTTATTCCAACCTAACTGAGTGCCTACCATGTGTTGGTATAAGAGTTTTACAAGGTTCAATGAATAACATCCAAAGAACCAGTATCTGTGCTCTCAAATGATTCATTTGTGTTCAAAAACTACAAATAATGCAAGCAGGAAAATAATAATACCAAGCTGTATCATGTATTATGGAAGGAACTGAATCTCTACTGGCATGAAAACTTTTTCTTCCATCATATCTTAGATTGTTGAATGACTTCACAGGGCAATGCTCTCAGTATTGGAAAAAGGAGGCTAAAAGTATTGCAATGTGGGTCAGGAGAAGCAACAAAAGGAGTCTCATACAACAATAATCTACCTCATCAAAATAGCATCAGAAAAATAATGTGCATGGTTGAGTTATTTAGCATAATCAATGCCATAGTTAAATATTCCTAATTACGGGGAAATTATTGTAGGAGGTAATAATAAGGAAAAGGGAAAAATAAGAGAGAATTTCCCGATGAGTCTGAGCTACAGGATAAATGATAAAAGCATACAATAACAAGGAAGGGAGACATGTCAACCAAGGCAAAGGTGTGGCACATTAATATAACATGTGCTTTTACAGAAGAAGTTAACTTAAGGAGAGTTTAAGAGAGACACAGAGCCCGATTTTACAATTAAGAAAAGAGGCAATTCTACACAAGGAAAGACATGTAAAACCTAATAGATGCAAAAAGTAGGTCTGACTCTATTCTAGCTGGTAGAAGTATCCATCTGCAAATGCAAGTGAAACCCCACACAACAGTTACTGGGTTTTTTGAAAGTGAATTTCTAATCCTCAACCTCAACTTCCTACCTAGAAAGGCACTTGGTTTTTCCCAAGCACCAGATATAGTATCTATTCTTTTTTTAAAAAAAATATTTATTTACTTATTATGTATACAATATTCTGTCTGTGTGTATGTCTGCAGGCCGGAAGAGGGCACCAGACCTCATTACAGATGGTTGTGAGCCACCATGTGGTTGCAGGGAATTGAACTCAGGACCTTTGGAAGAGCAGGCAACGCTCTTAACCACTGAGCCATCTCTCCAGCCCCTATAGTATCTATTCTTAACAATTCATCTTTCTTCACTTTTGAATGAGGAAACCTCGGTTACCTCTGATTCTTCACGGTTTCTCATATAAGTCTGGCATGCATACACTACTACTACTACCATCTTGGTTTATTATCATTATTACCACTATTGTTATTATTACTGATATGTTTGTATAAATCGTTCAGAGACAGGTTCATGTGCATACCCTTTGCATTGGATTTCACTTACACATGAACACAGTAAGCAAGATCATTCACAGTCAATAAAACTTGGGGGCAGTCAAAGAATGAAAAGTGGTTGGCTTAACCACCACATAGTCTGCTGCTAGAATAAAAATCTCTGATGCTTCCATTTTTTTCAAACTGTAATAAATGCCTCTTCTTTCATTCCACTCTAAAATTCTCACACCCTTTTCCATTGAATCTATCCTGTGGTTACCCAGTGGAATCCTATACTGAATAGGGTATAGCCACATTTCTTTTCACACAATGGGTCATAGAGCACTGTCCAAACTAATGGGGTTTGGAAGCTCCCCATTATGTGGTCAATCGATGATTATGGGGGTAGAATTCAAAAGTATTTAAATTTCATTTAGCTCAAATGCTTTCAACCACTGAGATTGTTTAGCAAGCCACACACATGCATGCACACACAAACAAAGCTGTGTTTGTTCCAAACCAGCTTAGAAGTTGGTCTGAAAATAAAGATCTATCCTAAGATTCTTATGTAAACATTTATTTAAGTTTTATAAGGAACCAAGCCAACATGTTTATGCTTATACTTTTAAAGATGGTCAGGTTCCTAGAGATTTGTTATGCCACTGACTTTGGTTTTAAAATTTGTTTTTGAGGCAAAATTTGTATCTACAGCAATAGAAAAATGAATGGGCTTTAAAGAATATATTAACTGTTTTCTGGGAGCAAGCAGTGATGTAAAAAAAAAAAAAGTGGAAAAAAAACCCTAGGATGTGGAAGCAAGATGGGCTTTTAAAGTGCAGCCATTCAGACGCTGGCTGACTGCCAACTCAAAACCTGGAAAGACATCTTGAAACCTTTAAATACCATAATTTTCAGCTGTAAGGAATTCTCTCCATGTTATCAAAGTACTGAAAAAAGTATTCTTTTATAGATCTCCAGATCCAAGGTTAAAATGCATTTTAGGAGATGTTTATTTGAAATTATTTTGCTGCTTTCCTATATAGCCCATTCCGTGTAAGATGAGGTCAACTGGAGTTCAAATGAGACTGCATCACTAAAATGTGTAGAAGGAGCAAATCAAACATTTCTTCCTCAATGGGACAAAAAGGAAAATTATGAGAGCGATTTTTCCATAAATAGTCTAAATTTTATTTCACCTGTAACTGCTTAAACATCTTAATCACCAACAGCACAATGGAACTTGAAAATGCTTTGATAATTGCTACACAGCATCTTATGTGTTGTCAGGTTCTTTATAAAAGATAACAAAAGTTGGAGGTTTCTTAAGGACATCAATTCTGCCAAGAGGTCTTATTGACCACAAAGTACTTCTAAGGTGGAGTCTTGACTAAGAAGTTCATAAAATCATGTCTCCTCACTTTTTCTTTAATATTAAATAGCTTAGCCCATTGCGTTCACCGTGTATCCATAATAACTACAGTTTCATTTAACACTGGTACCATAGGCAACTGATCCCAGAAAGGATCTCAGGCAAAAATGTTAACAATGTTAACATAGTCGGGGCAAGTAATCAGCATGATGCAAAGGTATAATTACTGGGTTTGGGAAAAGGGCTCAACAGTTAATAGATGTATTGTCCTTGCACTTCCCATCACACAGCACAGAGAGCTCATAACCACCTGCAACTCAGCTCTAGACCATCAGATGCCCTCTTCAGGACTCTGTTGTCACCCATACCCACAGACCCCCACACAGACACATATAGACGCAAGATTTAAAAACTAGAAAACTAAACACAATTGTACTTATTTGGATTAAATAGTATGTATATGTTGTTGTATATATTCCTTGGTCATTTAAATAGTTCATCATAAGTGCCTATCAAACTAAATTTACACCTCAGAAAATATTATCGATCACAGATACAACTGGCAATTAATTTACATAGGCCATTAAGGAAAGGAAAAAAGATCCAAGCTTTTGTATAATAAGCTTACGAAATATTATAACAAAAGTAGTTTGAGCAGAGGTAAGTATATTGAGGAAATTAGAATATTATTTGGCTATTTAGCACAATATTTATAAAATTTTACATAACTTGAGAAAAATGGACAGGATTTCAGAGGAAAGCAGCAACAAGCTAAGTAGTTTATAACATCCTTAGCAAGGAAATTAGAAGAGAAGAAAATGGCTTTGCATATGGAAGACTAAATAACCATATATTTGAAACATTGAGTATTTTTTCCCTTTCTCATCTAGTATAATTTTAAGCAAACTATTTCCCTTGGGAGTTCAATGAGGTATTGCAGAAAATTAGGAAAATGTGTCGTATCTCATTAATACACTCGTAATTTAGAGAGATGAAAGATTAAACCACGAAAGAATTATTTGCAAGAGAGGCAAAAGGCCCAAGTGTTCTGATTAACCTTGAATACTTATGAAGAATCTCTTACAGAAAAAAAAATGGATCTGTGATCTTAAAATGGACTTTCAGGTGTTGGGGGAGGTGGTACAATAGGCATTAGCCATTCTGCTGAAAACTACCTGCACACTTGCCAACAACATCTAACCTATCTTCAGGAGAAAAGGCACCATGTCTCTCATGACAAAAAGCAGGATGCCATGAGCTTGACCTCACTAGAGATTCATTACCATGGCAACTCATCACAGAGAATGATATAAGTCAATGTTTTTTTCTTAAGCCACTGCTAAGCAAATTATTTTTAATGGGAAGGAATGTGATCATGTTAGTGACTTCAAAAGCAAAACCTCTGTTGGATAAAAACAAAGATCCTTGGGATTATTGTTTTTATTCATGTAATTGAGAAGGAAGAAGTAATTTACATAAATGAAAATATACAACACTAAGCCTCTTATCTGGGTTCTAGGCACCTGTATTCAGGTTTCGCAAAGCTATTCACAAGCAAATCAAGCACATATCTTCTTGAAGCAAGAACAAATTTCGTGAGAAAGGTGCTGTACTTTTTTTTTCCTTTTTTAATTTTTTTTTATTTTTTAAATTTATTTATTTATTGAGGATTTCTGCCTCCTCCCCGCCACCGCCTCCCA
>NC_022021.1:64327617-64328047 GCF_000317375.1 Microtus ochrogaster
TCATTGTCCGCTATGTTCAGCAAGTCTGGTTTTATCCCATGCTTTTTCAGCTATCAAAATAGAAAAAGTCTTCATTTTTCAATGGGTACTTTTACAAACTTTGTTATGGTGGTTCTATTGCTGCGCTGATTTCCCTTCTCTCTTTTGTTTGTTTGTTGTTTGTTATTGATATTATGTTTCCCTCTAGTAGAGGACAACATTTCAGTGAGTTCAGAGTTTCATAGTTTCTCTAGGGTGCTGGATCACGTGGTTACTTATATATAATCCATTTACTATTGAATCTGCCCCCCATCTGCCAACTGTTCCATCAACATGCTATGTACCAAATGAGTGTAAGGATATCACTCTCTCCTCACAGGCTTTATGGTTCTTCTAGCTTTGGAAAGGATTTAGTTCTGGAGACCACAAGTCACACATTTCTGGACCCCAT
>NC_022021.1:64328359-64330178 GCF_000317375.1 Microtus ochrogaster
GAGAGAGGGGGAAGGGAGGGAGGAGAGAGGAAAGAAAGGAAAAAGAAAGGAAGGAAGGAAGGAAGGAAGGAAGGAAGGAAGGAAGGAAGGAAGGAAGGAGGGAGAAAAGAAAGAGAAATCAGTGGTCACTGAGCAACAGTGAAGGGGAATATGGGAAATTAATGAGCATTATGAAATGCAGGCACAGAAGATAAAACAGGGCAGAAAGACAATGAGCTTACCAAGAGGTTTAACATACTCTCTTATCTCATATGGCTTCACTTATGAAATAAAAAGGCAACATACATTTATAAATAATTTCATTCTGGCAACGATCTAGTATTAGATCCTATATTCTACTGAGCATGGAGCTGTGTCCTCCTACTCCTGGGTATGCTCTAGGAAGCCAGTGAAAAGGTGATTATCATTTTGGATGTGTGTGTGGGCTTTGTGTATGCAAAACAAGCACTCTACCACTGAGTTACATCCCAGCCCTGCAAGTGAACATTGTATAAAAGTAAGTAGCAAGAAGAAAAAGGTTTTCTTCTAGGATGAAAATGGACACAGAAATATTTGTATTGTATATTTATGTACTATATAATATTCATTCTTAAAAAAATCTACAACCAAAAAAGAATAATTAAGACTATAAAGCTGTCAGATTTGAAGTATCTTTTCCCATAAGGAATGGATAGAAAATGTTAGATCAAAGCTGAATTTACTATTAAGACTACATAGAAAATGAGAAATAACATGTTAAGATAATAAACTGAAGTTTCATAAATTAAATGATACAAAATAAGTTTTAAAAGTTTTCAAAAATAGAAAAATAAACAACAAAAAAGAGAACAGCAATCTTTCCAATGGGTCACTATAAGCAAGATTGGGTTTGTTTCATAAGGAATACAATGAGATATCAATTACATAAATGCAAATCACCATTAATAAAAAACAAACAAAAATGTACTTGTCTGGAAATTAAAATGTATTTAAAGTAAAAGTATAGCTGGTTTATGTGATTAGTTTAAAAAGCTATCAGAAAAAAATCAAATAGAAAATGTATAATCCTAAAACTCAATATATAGGTTATCAAGAAGGATATTAACATATTTTAGCCAGCCAAATCCTTTTAGGAGTTGTGCTGGTTGGTGTTAACTGGCAACTTGGCACAACCATTTGCCAAGAGTCATATTACAAAATTATCTAGACCAGCTTGCCTGTGAAGGATTGGTCTGCTATTAATTGATGTCGAGAGGTCCAGCCCACAGTGAGCAGTGCCATCCACTAGGCTGATTCAGAACAATGTAGGATGCAGAGCAACCTGGCAAGTGAGGAACGATGCTATCTTGGATTTGGAGCACCTATTCTTTCTCTGTTCTTGACTATGGACGTGAAGCTTTAAGTTCCTGCCTTGACTACACCACAATGATGGACTGTAACCTGAGACTGTACGTCAAATAATCCCTTTCTTTCCCTCCTTGCTTTTGGTCAGAGCATTTGTCACAGCCACAGGGATGAAGCTAACACAGGAATGAGTGCAGAATCGAGACTACAGCTGAAAGCCATTGGAGCGCAGTTGTTTAAGTAAAATGGAACAGATGGATTTGCAGTGGGGTGTGTCTTAAGATGTTTGGGCTCATTTTTTTTAATTTATTTATTTATTAAGGATTTCTGCCTCCTCCCCGCCACCGCCTCCCATTTCCCTCCCCCTCCCCCGATTAAGTCACTCTCCATCATCAGCTCGAAGAGCAAACAGGTTTCCCTGATGCATGGGAAGTCCAAGGACCACCCACCTCCATCCAGGTCTAGTAAGGTGAGCATCCAAACTGCCTAGGCTCCC
>NC_022021.1:64331244-64342603 GCF_000317375.1 Microtus ochrogaster
AGAAACATAATTGTAGGAATGAGTGAGTTTCGTTAGACAGAAAGCAAGTTGTTCATGATGATTAATGAGAAGCATTGTCTAAAATATTATGGTTTTACTTCATAAATAGATCACAAAAGATCATCTTTGTATAGGGAATATTCCTCAAGGGAGTCACATGAGATCCTCTCTTCCAGCAGTTTGTTTTGTAGGAGTGATCATCTAGAAGAGCTCTGGGTATCTTTATATTTAGGAACTCATGGGTGAAGATCATAAGTCTCTTAATACCTTGTTCAAGGCAGCTGAGAAGGAAGCATCAACCCACATAGCCTCAGAGTTGCACAAGAACCTTCAAGCTAATCTAGTCCAACCCCAGGTGAGTTTATTTGACATCATCTGGCCAAGTGGTTGGGCAGCTTTTGAGCCTCTATATGAGTGAAGGTGACTGCTAACATGGCAATGTGGTCGCAACATAATTGCTTCCATACTTTAACAAACAAAATCAGAACATGATAATCAGTGCTTTAAATGTGCCCAAAGCAAAATTTCTATACTTGCTACTCCTTCAAAGAGATCCAAGGTCACTTGCATAAAAACAGTTCCAAGAGATGAAAATGACACTTTGCTTCTCTAGACTAAAGCCATCAATTTACCCAACTGACCTCAAGAGAAAAGACTTTCTATACTCTACCCATCCTGGTCATTTTCATCTGTACCCACCCCAATTGGCCCTGTACTCCTTAAAGAACACACATGTTTAGCAAATGTTTAAGGTAAGTAGATCAAAATAATTACCTCCCTTATAATAGTTTGTATAAGACAAAATAAAACCACTGTGTCATTAATAATAGAAACAGAAAACATGATGGCAATGGACAATAAGTCACTGAATTCTATTTTTCTTGGAGAAGACATTGTACATCCTGACAGTAAAGGAAGCAGTGAGCAAAAGACATTATAGAAATTACCAAATTACTGGATACAAAAAGAAACTTTGAAAGTTACCCAACAACTGACAATCTTTATAGTATTATACAGGGCAGGTCCCTTGAAAGGAAGAATATTAAAATGTCAACCATCTCCCACTCAGCAATCAAACAACCATCTCCACAGAACACCATTCACATCTTCCACTTGGCAGGATTATGATAAAATATAATTTCCATTTTATAGTTATATTTTAGTATACAGAGTACACCCCATCTCACTCTTGAATGTTTCCTTCATTGATGAAAAGACATTCTCTCAGAGAAAGCCTTTAACAGAAGTAGGAAGATCTAAGTTAAAACTCCAGTGCTGCCATTTTCCGTGTGCCACAGGCATGTTCACTTCTCTTTAGCTCTCACTCACTCAGGATCCTATTCTTCTGATGTGGAATTTAGCACATACTATACGATGGCACTATATAATAGTTACTTTTGCTCAGTGACTGTGTGCTTTAATCCAAAAGATTGTCTCTGTATTGGCATCATCTTAGGGGTCATCAGCAGTGTAGCTAAGGTATATTAACACACTGAGCAGTGTGATGGAAGATGCTGGGCCACCTAAAACACACCAGCATGGCATTCCTAACCCTGCCAGAATACATTAAAGTGACATCCTGTGTGGAACACAAAAGTAAGACATGTTGGCACATGCCTTTAAGCCCAGCACTCGGAAGACATAGACAGGTAGATCTCTGTGAGTTCAAGACTAGCACGATCTACAAAGCAAGTTCCAGAAAAGCCAGGACTATAAGAGAGATCTTGTCTTAATAAAAAACAACAAAAAAAGCAAATTTTAATCCAACAAGTATTTCTTTAACTGCAATGTAATTATACTGTTTTTACACACACACACATACACTTTTTTTCAAGACTCCAGGTTCCTTACTTGTGCCTATTATTCTACCATTAGAATATCAGTATAAGAGTAAATAATTTTCTAGAGATCTCCATGATTGCAGAAAGGGTTTGGGTAGAAGCAGAACAAGACTGAAGAACAAGATAATGTCATAGCATGGCTGTTTCTAAGTGCAGAAAGAGAAGATTGAATATAAGAAAAGCCTTCGCCGGGCGGTGGTGGCGCATGCCTTTAATCCCAGCACTCGGGAGGCAGAGGCAGGCAGATCTCTGTGAGTTAGAGGCCAGCCTGGTCTACAAGAGCTAGTTCCAGGACAGGAACCAAAAGCTTCGGAGAAACCCTGTCTCGAAAAATAAAAAAAAAAAAAAAAGCCTTCTAATTCCAAGGTTTTTTTTTTTAGGGTAAAATATGTTGAAACTAAAAAATGTTTAATCTTTATTAAATGGTTACCACTGTGTCTGTGGAGAAGACCAAGGCCCTGGGTGATGACTATTCATGCAGAGAAATAAATAAATGGAGCAGAGAATGAGAGGAACTGCAGAGACACCTAGAGAATAAAGTCATATGTGTTCCAACCTTTATTTTGAAGATCTACACAGAGATGTCTTAAAAGGAATGTCTAAGATTTTTTTCAAGGAAATAGAGAAATCTGGAAAGAAATGTTCTGGAAAATTTGAAACACTAGCATTGACTAGTTGAAGATTCAGATAGATTCAGTTTTGATTAAGTAGTAGGCACACCACAAACAATAAAAGATCTAGTCTTAGTTCATGGAGCTTTGACTTTCCCAAGTTGTTTACTGCAAAGGGACTCCAGAAGTGAACACATGAGAGCTCCCAACAAATGCTCAACATGTGCCAGCTCACAGACGCATAATGAACTTATAAGGAGCCATGTTGACAGCTTCATTGCTTTCGGTAAGACTCTGCAAACACTTGGATATATTATAGTAAACATTCCAACTTTCCTTTTTCTACTTTTTGATCCCAACATTCTTGATAAGGGTGGGGAAGGGAGAATGGCACACATTAAGAAAAGGCGTTTCCTCTCTTTTTAAATTAAATGAGTCTTTAGAGGACAATTCAAAAGGATTATTTATGGATCATACATAACTTTCATTGAATTCATGAATATTTTTCTTTGGTTGTTGTGACTTTTTTATTGTGTGGCAGAAAGTGATTTTCCTTTCTCAAAAGTGTTATAATTGTTTATCAAGTGCATCTGCTGCTTCCCATTCTGAATCTACAATAACAGGCCTTGTTTATAAACTATTGCACACGGCACACTCTGGAAATTTTTGGACATGTTGAAAAAATCTAATAAGAATATAATCAAAAAGCCAGAAGGGTTTTGAGAAGTTAGGGTTTTTATCAATAATCTTCATAACCACAAAAAAGAAATAATTACATAAAACTATAAAGGCTGCTTGATTGAACCCAATTCACATACAGCTCTCTCCCATAGCACTGATTCAACATTTCAATCTCTGTTAACATGGGTAATATTTTTTACAAAACCGTGCATAAGATTCCGGTCTTCTGTGTTAGCCCCCTTACCTCCGCAGACTGCCAAGTTTTAGAAATGGAGTTGAAGAAAGCTCTTTTGCACATTGTGTAAGCACCTTTTCTGTTGTTGTTGTTGTTAAGGATGCATGACTAATACATCCCAGGTCTGTTTAACCTACACTGATTACGCTGATGTCTCTTTTTCCTTCCACTGCAAAGATAGCTATTTCCATATGCTTAGCAACTCTTGTGTCTCCCAGACTGTCCCCTGAGCACCCTTCCTAGGACCTCCTGGACCCTGACCAACCTGTGTGGTTCTAGAGCTACTGCCGTCCATGCATGTGGCCTTCAATTCCAGAATTCTCCCCACATTGTTAGTTTATATGCCTGCAACACCCCCACAGTCCTGAAAAGGTTGACTTTGGCTGTGGGACAGGAATCATTGCATCCATGTGGAATTGGATGAAAAAGGAACCTTCTAACAAAGAACTAAGCATAAATCAAGGGGAGCAAAGAAGAATGTTGTAGATTAGAGTCTCGGCTGAATGCACTTTATATGTTATACCAAAACACTCAAGTCTGGGGTTGAAATGTTTAGTTATCACTTCACTCAAGTTGAAGAAACTCATGCCCATTGGGTTTGATGGTTGGATTAAATGCCAGGTACAAGAAAACACAGTTTGCTCCTCTACAATGTGAAGAGGTGTCTTTCCCGTTGCTGTTTTCATCTGTTTGAACTAAATGAGATTTCCTTTGGATCACAAACATACTCTAAATTGCTCCAAATGTTAAACTAAAATATTCCTAGTATAACTAGCTATTTCTTTGGAGCAACAGGAAAACATGGCATATTCTACTAACACTATTATTATTATATTATAATAATTGTTATGATTGTATCGATGTTATTAATATTCAATTATGTTATAAATCTGAATATTGATATATCATTAATACATTATATTAATGATATGTTGTTATTAGTAATTTATTAAGGGCCTCAGAAGTTTAATTTTAATGAGGGCATAGATGAACCAATTTTAAGTTTATAGCATGTACAAATGAATACAAAATAAGTGAAAATAAACTCCTTATATGCAGAGAGATTACTATTGTTCTTGTGGATCTTTGGGCTCTTTATCTTCCAGGGAAGGTTACTCTGTCTCCTGACTGAGACCAAGGCAGTAACTGATTGTGGCTGGAACAATCTTACCCAATATATATTAACTACTCCTGTTTCTGCCTATTATGAGGAGATAAGAAAAAAAGCCAAATATCTTACCAATATGACTGCATAAACAAGACCTAACAAAGACAACACCAATCAAAATGCTAATACTGTTGAGGAAACCTCACAGGACCCCACCCTTAGACAAAGAACTCCAGGTGACTAAGGGATGCTAGAATAGAAGAAGTAATCTTTCTCCAGGGAGAAACCTCCTAATTCATTATCCAACACCAAGTGGTCACCGCGGAACCGAAATTATGTACATGCAAGCAATACTGAAGAGAGTCAACAGGTTGTATTTTTATACTATACTTATTTGTGTGTGTGTGTGTGTGTGTGTGTGTGTGTGTGTGTGTGTATGTATGTATGTAAAAATAACAATTAAAGAAGAGAAGGCCAGAAAATTGAGAGGTAACAAGTGTGGAAATGAAATGGGTAAAGTTGGAGGAAGGAAAGGCAATAGGGAGAAATATTTTATTTAAAACTAGTTTCTCGCAGGGCAGAGGGTCTCAAAGTGTGATCCAGTGCTCAATGGCCTCCCAGGTAAATAGGCTCTTACTTAAAATATGGATTATCCAGCTCTACCCAAGACTTCCAGGAATGGGTTAAGAAATCTGTGTTTTCCCATCTCCCCTCTCTCCCTCTCAAAGGTGAGAATTACTGAAGAGTCAATACCTAGAGTCTCACTCCACTCAGAGCTTCTCTGACCAAATAAAAATAAAGGCCGTTTGCAGTTCAAACAAAAGTTACTCAAGTTTTTACCCATTAAACACAGTGTGTAGTAGGGGAATCCATATCTCTACACATAAATGAAACTCCTGTTGCCTAGCAACCCACACTACTTTATACAATACTATGACAACAGGCTTCATTATCCATTATGTATTCTGTGAATTCCGGATCAAAGCCTAGCATGAGAGCCTCAGGAACTGTGGCCAGAAATTCTGGAAGTCTTCAATGGATCAACAGAATGAAACCAGGGGATTTTTTTTTCTCCCATTTCCTAGTATAATCATAGTACGTTTCTCATATATAGGGCTTTTCTCCTCAGAGATGATGCAATTTATATTATACTTAGAAGCCATATATATGTAATAAAAAATATAGACGCTGCATTGGCAGGAATCCAGGCCAAGTTTTCCCTGGTGAGTTCATATCTTATGCCTCGCTTAGTGAAAACCAATAATAAAATCCAGAAAGAATCATTGCTTTGCTGTGCAAGTCAATGAACGATGTGTACCACTGAGCCCTCAGTCAGATGCTCACAGGATTGATGTTGCCTTTGAGCTATTTCAAAGATTTCCTCCCAGTCCATTGTAAAGATTTTATTCCCTCTGGCAAGAAAAGAACATAGGCACTTCTCCTTGTGTGGCAATATGAAAAGGAATGCTTTCTGTAGTGTAGACTGTCTCAGAAATATGCCAAGAAATAATAATAATTCTTTATCATCAGCACCAACCAGGAAATTGATTTTAGTTTTCTTTAGAATTGGAGAAAAAAAAAAAAACCTGAACTTCTAATGGAGACTCAACAGTCAGTAAGTAAGTAGGAGGTCAAGACCCAGTCACTACACAAGTGCTTGGAAGGTGAAGTTCTTTCAAAAAGAAGGCATAAAAAACATGTTCCATTTGAGATATAAAACACTATCCTGAGGGAGGTAACCCAGACCCAAAAAGATGAATATGGTATGTACTCATTCTTAAGTGGATACTAGCTATAAACAAAGGGTATTGAGCCTATAGTTCATGATCCTAGAGAAGCTAAGTGAACCCCTAAGAAAAACATATCTAGATCCACCTGGAAAGTCGAAATAGACAAGATCACCTGACAAGATTTGAAATAGGGGTGGGGAAGAATGAGGGGCCACAGGCAGTAGCACCAGGATTTATCCCTAGTGCTTGTACTGACTTTTGGGAACCTATTCTCTTTGGATGGATACCTTGTTCAGCCTAGATATAGCAGGGAGGGCCTTGGATCTTCCCAAAGCAATGTGCCTTACCCTCCCTGAGGAGTGGATGGGGGCTGGGGGATAAGTGGAGGGAATGGGAGGAGGGAAGGGGATACAATAAAAGAAGACAGTTCATTTTCTTTCTTCCTTCCTTCCTTCCTTTCTTTTTTTCTTTTTTTTTTTTAAGTGTTCCATCCCACGTTGTCACCTGTCCTGGGAGTCTCCCTCTAGCCTCCATTCTGATCAGGGCACACACCCACATACAATTTGAAGAGTGACTCTGACTCCTTTATTTTTAGGATATAAATCCCACCCCAACCCAATATTCTAGGACTTCTCTATTCTGTGTTATGAATCGTAGCCCAATATTCTAGGACAGCTCAACACAAGTTGGCTCTGAACTCCCGAAGGCATCGCTGGATCAAGAGGAATAGAACACTAACTGTTTCACCTGGTGCCTGAAGCCAAGCAGAAGAGAAAGCTGACATCTCCAGTGGTGTCTGCTCTCACACGTCCTCATCCCTTTATACTGGTATGTTTGAGAACAGCTGGCCTTTTGGTTATTACTGGGATTTCCCTACCTCCTCTCTCTTCTTATCTCTCAGGATAGGGCAAAACATGTCCTCCGAGAAATGTGCCCCTCACAAGACCTCAGTTTCATCATTTGTAACCATCATTTTCACTGATATACTGAGAAATGAGTTTAATCTAAAGCTTTTTCCAGTCCCTAGCACATAGCCAATATACAATACATCCAACCAAATCTTCAGTCACTTCCTCCTGTCCCTAACTGCGTAATTTCATTCAAGTCACAAAGTTAAATGTAAAAATAATCAAAAGGAGAAAGAATTGTAATCATCTTAAATACCTTACTCGTGCCATGTGTTTGGAAAAATAAGCAATATTTATACTATAACTTTAATTTCAAATGTATAAAAGTAGGCTGTACAAAATAATCATTCCGATTCAAATCTATTCAATTATACTGTTGTCTGGCACCAAAAATATAAATTCATGTTTGGGTAGTCACACAATTGCTGTGCATAAATTTCTATGGAATTCAACACAATATTTATTTGAAGAGAGTAAAGAGCTCAGGAAGCAGAGTTGAGCATAAATGACTGTTATTTCTCATTTAAATTTGAGTCTATGAATATTATAGCACGTATAAAAAGTAGTTTTAATCTTCTCTAAACATGACATTAAATATTTATTTCTTATTTACAAAAAAATTACTAATTGTACATCCATCTCCCTGGAGAGATGAGTTGAGCTCCTTAGAAAAGGTAAGCCTGAATATTTTAGCAAATTATAAATCCAAATCCCACTAAAACTATTATATAACTTCAAAAAGTAATAAAAAAGTTAGCTGATATTGGCTAGATAAGTCCAAGATTAAAAGAATAATACAGTCAAACATATACTTCAATATATTTTATAAATAGAGCTTTCATACTTTTTCTTTAAAATTTATTATTTAATATTATTTCATTGATTCTTGAGATTATAATGTAGTTACATCGTTCTCCTCTTTCCTTCCCTCCCACCCAAATCTCCCATATACCCTCCTTTCTCTTTTTCAAATCCATGTAGCTCACCGGGAGTGGGACACTGTGAGATTTTCTTCCTTTCTTGTTAATATGTCTGCAGTACTGTTGTTGTTCAGGTCTTGTTTAGGCAGCCATCACTAGGATGAATTGGCTCACAGCAGACTTCCTGGGATTCAGGTTCCTATGATCTTTCTGCCTCCTCTTTCACAATGTTCCCTGGTATGGATGCAAGAGCTGTGCTGCAGTTGCATTCATTTGGCTTGGGATCCCCACATCTTGCTCAGTGGTGGTTTTCTGGGATGGTCTCCACGCGCTGTGAAGAGATTTTTGATGAGAGGTGAGAGCTACACTTACCTGTGGGTGTAAGAAAAGCATTTAGAAACTCAAAGAAAATAATCACAAGAGGTTTGTTTCTCTTATGACAGTTGGGTTAATTCTACATTATATATTTCAACGATAGATTAATCTTTTTAAATTTTTTTTGCAATTGTTAAAAGGGGCAATAAAAATCACAAGTGGAAAGGCACAGGACAATTACAAAATCTAAAATGGTGACCATAAAATTACATTTGAGAAAACTGTGCTTGTACTTGGCCCAAAGAAGTCACAGCTGCTTTCAAAGTTTATCAAAATATTCAACTGTCTGGCCTGAAAACTAAAAGCTCAGAGGAATAACCAAGCCTTAGTTTATCCAAGTTCAAAATGCTTTCACAACTCCTCACCATCGTTCCACTCCAAAATACGCAACTACTTAAGTGGCCAGTAAAACTTGAATGTGTGACATCAATGGGCCTCCTCACAGACGCAATAGGAAAACCCAGTGATGCACATTGTTCTTATTTATTAACTGTGATGTAACTGGAAACTGCAGAGATAGTCAAGAATATGTGTCCATCCCTTCCCACCGTCGGACACGTGCAAAGCAGGTGCCCTTGCATCCATTAGAATCACATTGAAGGAGATTATTTTTATCTTGTATCATTATGTATCTAAGAAACCAGACATAGCAACAGAATATTATGCCAAGCAGAATAATGTAGTACCACAGAGTCAAATATTTTGCACCAGAGGGAGCCCTGTTTCAAATGGTTGTATTTTGAAGTACAGTATTTTACCTTTTTCTACAACAAGATAAATTGTGCTTGTTTTTTTTTTTTAATTTTCTACCCAGAAACCCAGATCCACAAATCCCTTCTTGTCTATTTGTTTGCTATCTTAGCATCCAGCGCAGCGGAAGTAATCTTCTGTCCACGGCAAGATTCTTGCCTTTGCCTCTACTATCATTTCACTGGTTTCATAAACAGTCCACCTTGCCCAAATCTCATGAACCATGAGGCAGTACTAATAGCACAAGAGTAAGTATTCCATGTGATCTGTTTTCTGTGAGTTCTCAAAGGTCAAACTGGACTTGACTATTTCAAAGGGATAAATAGATACAGATAAAGAGACTTGCCATTAACTGAAGAGAGCACAGGCATCTTCAGAACCTAAATGGAAGCCTTCCACTTCTCTCAACCAAGAAGTGTAGGTTTGTATGTATCCCCTCAGCCTTATTCAACAATAGCCATTCATTAACTCTGGCACTGACCTTGAGTTCATTATTTTGGAAGGCCTTAAAGAAAGAAAAACTGATCATGCAGTATTCATTAATGGATAAGTACCTATCAAACTAATAGATATCTGATAGGATTTTTTTTTTATTTTTTGAAGCTATATAGAAAATGGCTAATCCATAGTAGATATTCCATAACAAAAGACAAAGTAAATGAAGGAGCTAGAAACATGGTGCCATTGACAAAGAACTTACTGTGAAGGATATGGACACCTGGCACTTACAAAAACACCAACAATAATGAAATGCTTCTATAGTCCTAGTTCTGGGAACACAGAAACAAGAAGTGTCCTGGACCTAATAGGACAGCCAGCATTATCTGTCAGTATCTATGAGCTCTAAATTTAATGAGAGAACCTTTGTAAAATAGTAAGTTAGAGAGCAATTGAAGGAGGCATCCAGGGTCAACTACTAACATACACATCCACACTTAGGCACGTGTACATCAACATGAGCACACACACATAAACACACACAAATGCACACATAAATGCACAATGAATGATTAGATAGATTAGATAAATGGATGGGTGAATGAATGAATGTATTAAACACAATAGACACAAAACTATCATACACATAAAAGAAAGACTAAGAGTCCCTTGCTCCCCTCGATTAAAACAAGTGCCAAACACATGCATCCCACATATGTTTCCTCCCAATCCCATCCTATCCTTAATGACTTGCTTTTCCTGTAGGGAACAATTGTAGATAAATACCAGGTGAAATCTGGTGCCTGAATACAGTTCTGGAAGTGATTTTTGAGGTGCTAGAAGCTCCCACACATTGAAGGACCTCCCACAAGCAATTTTCTTGGGGCAGAGTCCAAACAACAAGGTTTAGTGAAATCTGCTCCCTGGAATGCCATCTACTCGCCCATCATAATCTAATGTTAGTTTAAGGAGTTAGACAGAGCAGCCTTTTCTGTTTTACCAAAGTGGAAGAGGTGAATTGAAAACAGAGCGCAAGGGGAAACTGCAGGGCACAGAGGATGCCATCCTTTTTGGCAGGGACACAGTACAGTTGCAAACCATTCACACCATGTTGATAGAGTCTTGAGTCATATAAACTTTAAAGGAGCAATAAAAATGATGGAGGAGAGACACAAACCAGTGGGTCACTATACAAAATGTGCTGGGTTTGTTCTAATATTCTGGGGCTTTTTAATACCACAAAACAACGCTTAGGTTTCAGAGAAAGCTTCCAGGCAAAGAGATCTTGAAGTCAGTTTGGGTAAGCTAAGGTAGTAAAGCCCAAATGATATGCACAACCACCACGGGCAGTTTTTGTGTGTGTGTGTGTGTGTGTGTGTGTGTGTGTGTGTGTGTGTGTGTGTGTAACTTGCAGTAGATGCCTCAGTGGCAGAGGTGCTGTTAAATGTCCATGAAAGACAGAGTCCAACAAGAGGAAAGAAAACAATGGTGATATAATCAATATAATCATCACCCCCTCAAATTATAACATCAGTTAATATCTGTTGCCTCACCTCTCCATTTTATAAGCCTGTTTGCCCTGCCTCTTCCTGATTCTGTGAGTCCCCTATTTTTTTCAGATTAACCTATTTCTGCTTAGCCATTGCTGCTGTCTCTAACATAAAATAATGATCCTGAATGCCTCATAAAATGTTGCTCAGTATTTAATGATATGATATTGAAAGGCACCCTTGGCAAAACCAAACCCCTAAGAAGCAATGAC
>NC_022021.1:64342833-64344232 GCF_000317375.1 Microtus ochrogaster
CTCCTGATTAACTCCTGGACTCTGGTGAATATAGATGCGAAAGTATGAGATACTAAGTGGTCAAGTGATACAGTTGCAAAGAATAAATAGCATAATTCTATAGAGTAAATACCAGAAATTATAACAGAGAATCACAAAGCTAATGAGTCATCTTCTCTCAAAATTATCCGACCTTTTCTAAAGGCATTTAGAAGCATGCTTCACCCAAAAGGTATCTCTATTCTAGAAAGTTCTCAATTCCTTGTTTCTCTAACACCCTCCAAAATATAGTGCTCATGGCCATAGTCAAAACTGGTTTACCTCTGTATGCACAGGGCCAGCATTCAGAAAGAAGTATCCAGAAAAACAAGTCTAGGACAAAAGATTTATTTTTGAGAAAGTGAAAATGTACCAAAACTTCCACTCACACTGCATTAACACACACATAATGACCACATGATCTGCAAAAGAGGGTGAAAATGTATTCTATACCTAAAACCACAATGTGACTAATAAATGCTATTCATATTAATATAAACAAGATTTTGGGAAAAAAACTATTAGAGTGTGACACACGGCGTTTTCTGAATATTCTGACTGTCAAATCAGGCATAACAAGCAACATCCTATAATCAAACAAGAAGATCTAGGAACAGCTGATTTATATGTTGCATGTACCCACTTATGAGATGTTGCCACATCATTCAACTCTCATACATACTGGGTTGGCTTTGGTGATATGCTGTCTTTGAACCATTTCTGCTCTTGTAAGGAATCCTTCACGTAACCCCAATACAATTCATTGGTTCACCAAGTTGAACTTTGGGGATATTCATACTTTGGTTTATTGTGAGATCCCTCTCTGAGATGAGTAGATGTGTAGATACATTTGGCCACAACTTTATGGGTAGAGTGTTTGAAATAAATACACAAAAAAAAATGTTTTGTAGCGAATGTACATCTAACAGAGAGCCTTGAAGAGCGAGTGAGCTCTTAGTGGTTGTGAAGATCAAATAACCAGCTTGATGATTTCAGATTGCCTCATTCGAAATCTATTCAGTGTATGTTCAATAGGTTAATGAAAATTTGGAGACAAGGTGACAGTACATGAAAAATAAGCTCAATGAGGATTTTCTTGCTATTGTTAAACCTTCTATTTTCAAGCAATAAAGGCAAACCCTCGCTTTTTGTTTATGAGCTAAGCATCCAGCAAGGAGACCTGATCTTTCTGCGCCAGGGGAGCCGACATTGGGGTGGGTGTCTGTCCCCGTGGCTGCAGCCCAGGACAGGGGATTCAGAAGTTCCCCATCCCCCTATCCTTCCTGGGCTCTCTGCAAGGCCTCTACTCCCTGCATGCTGCATGTTTCTTCCTATCTCACCCACCATTCATCCAGAACCCTCCCCACTTCGGCCTCACTGT
>NC_022021.1:64351192-64356775 GCF_000317375.1 Microtus ochrogaster
AAAAAAAAAAGGCAAACCCTCAGTACCAACATTGTTCCATAGAGTAAGTTGAAGACATAGCGAATGAATGGATCCTGCCTTTGTGGTAAGGTAGCATTTCTACCTTACTAGAATACCTGTTTCCTTTAAATATATAATATTTTCACAAACCCCTTTGTTTATGCCACCCTCTGTAGACTTACCATACATCTCAATACAACTATGGAATCCCTACAATGATGTGCATAACATATACCAAAATGCACAGTAAAACTCGAGGGATGCTGTGTATGTGTATTACTACCTTTTTATTAATTGGACTCATAAATAGAATATGGATCCATAGGAACATACTTTTTTCTGAAAATAACTGATATATTTATCTCATATGAAAAGAACTGATATATTCATTTTGCAGGGCTTAAATTTGAGTCTAGGATATATTTCTAGCTAAGATACAAATCAGAATGACACTTGATATGAATTGTTTCTAACCTTCTATGCTTTAATATCATGGAGCATGGAGCCTCTAATTCAATCACAGAAAGAAAAATGAATATTTAAAAAGAATGCTCTATACAAAGAGTGCTGCAATGTTCTGTTGACTTGTAATCTGAGAATGCCCTCTATTTTATGAACTATAAGCATCTATTTAAGTACAAGCTACACACTTTGACCAAGGATGTTTATTATAACAAAAAAAAAATCAATATACCTTCTGACCAATAGTTACCACCCTCACGGCTATACTGTGAACAAAGAAGTTCTCAATATTCCATTTTAAAATTAACAATTCTTTGAAAAATATATACAGAAATTAAAAGTCTCTGAAATTCGGGTTGAAGGATAGCTGGGCTTATAGTGCTTGTCAAGCATGACTGAAGAAGCTCTGGGTTCAATTACCAACACCTAGCGTATTACTGGCCACTAACCCTAGCACTCAAGAGTGGAGAATTAGGACTTCAGAGTACTCTTCTACATGGTGAGACTGTATTGGGCTTAAATAAGAACCTGCATAAAAGAAGAGAAGGTGAGAAATTTTGAGGCCAGCTAATTAATTAATGGATATGTAGAACTAAAGATCATACTATAGCACAGTCTGTCTATATTACATTGTGTGCATTCTTTATAAGCAACTAATAATGAAATTACTTAAAAATTACTTCTAAACTCTTATTTCTTTACTGCTAAAGTTCTTTACCAGAATGTTATCAACTTTCATTTCAGTATTAGCACTCAAAAGTGAATTTATCATTACAAGGCTGAATCAATTATCAATATGCAACTAACATCTTTTAAAACATTGTAGCCTGTTAGAATATACTACACAAAATCATATTCCAGTCTAACTCATTTGATGTTTGATATTTTGTTTACAAAATAAAATGTGAGTAGTTGTTTCCCTAGGTATATCTCTTCCTTGTGTCTCTGTTTTTATTTTTTATGTTTTTATTTTTATTTGTAATGGGAAAGGATATTTTCTTCCATCCAAGAAATTATTTCCAAGATGGAAATCATTAGTGAACATGAATATGAAATTCAGGAATGGGGAGATGAAGTCATAAGCTAAATATATAATTTGACAATGTGATTAATAACCTAGAGTCCAGAAGCACCTTAATTTTGTTCTATACCACTCCTTTAGCTGACGTTGAATGCATTTATTAATTTTCATGGCTATGTAATATTTGAAACTTTTATGGCCAGTCACCCACCAGCTTTCTTGCAAAAGAATTTTCTTTTAATCTTGGAAATGAAGGAGTTAATGGAGTAAAAATATTATGAGGAGATTTATGCTAACCAGGTGTTTGAATAGCGTGAAAAGTCATCCACTCAACATACAACCTTTCTGTTGTAAATACTATACCACCTAAAAACAGATTAAAACAGTGTTGTACAAAGCTATGGTTTAAAAAAAAATAAGGATAATGAAAACAACATTGCATCTGACTTGAGCAAACGCGCCAAGCAGGTGACCCTTAGGATGGCACTGTGTCCTCTTGCAGAGCCCACTCACCCAACCTCATGGTTGGACAAAGTCAAAATTTTGGCTTTCAAAACATAAACATGAATAGACTACCTCTTCCACAACTAGAGAAATAATAATGACTTTGGTCATATATTTGGTTGCATATGTTACATGCAAAACTCATTCAAAGAACCCCAAGGTTAGCGTGGCCCTATAGCATCAGATTTAGAGGCCACTTTCATTTTCTCTGAATTATGAGGCTAACCTGCTAACCCTGCCGCCTTCACACTATGTCACTGGCAATATTGCCTTTGGAGGAGAATTGTGGTTTTTCAGGCTTATGGTTTTGAGCTTGTCTTTTACAAACTAACCACTAAAGATGGGGAAGGAAGGCAGCTTTCCATGGAGTAAGCATTAAAGAAACTAACCCTGGGGTTAAACGTTACAATCACTCACAGGTGGAATTTCCAGGGATTTTGTAACTTTCCATAGAGGAACTCACAGGAGCCCCAGAGAAGCCAGGGCTAAAGCAAGCCTTTTGTTTCCCCTGGTGTTGGGGGCGGAGGTCCCAGTTTGAGGGAAGCAGTGAAGAAACTGTATCTGCTCATAGTTATGAAGCACTAGCTTTTTGTTTAGTGGGTCAACAGACTGTCATCGTCTTGGTGTGTGTCTCGGCCTATCACGCAAAGCCCTTGCTTCACAGAAGGTTTTAATCAGAGCAGCCAAACCAAACAGCATGGGATTTCCTGGTCAGAACCACTCTGCTCACGCCTTCTGAGCTGCCGCTTTATTTTAGATATGTGGCAGATGATAGACCTCTTACCAAAGTGTTTGCATTTAACGACGGGTACCTTTGGCATTTTGCTGTCATTCTGACCTCGAATACGACAATGACAAGAAATATACGCCAATAATGGAGAATACAGAATAATGGAAATACAGAATTTCCAACGAATCTGCACGAAAACATAAAGCCAAACTCCAAAACAGTATTGTTCTGGAAAAGAGGTGTCTACTCACGCCTTAGACCTAGACATTGGTCTTAAAAGAAAGATTAGTTTCTCGCTATACGTTCTTTCACATATACATAAAACCAGGAAACGCTGCTTCAGTGCAGACGTTCTGAGTGTCTCTATCGATCCTTCTGCATCCTCCATGGTGCCCAGATTTTACACACACACACACCTTCTGTAGGCTAGAGCCCAGCTACCGTAAAGGGAAACAAAAAAACAACCGTTAGGACATACCACTCGCTTCTCCTCAGGCTTTCCCCATGAACCACGGAATAAAAGGAACAGTCACAGCCCAGGTACGCAGAGATGGTACAGCACAGCCTAGCACCTAATAGCACTCTAACACAGGTATTATCCTCACAGGGACCACCCTCTTCTCGCCACGGGCTTTTACTGTTTCCCTTCCTACAGATTTTATTTTTAACCAATAGTTTTTAAAGGTCAGGTACATTTAAAGCAAGAAAATATAAAGTCTCATTTCTGTAGCAGACACATATGAGACTAATAATGTTAAAAACTCATTGTACAAGCACATTCTAGGCCTTATATACAGAGACTATTGTGTATACATTTGTACAAACAAGGACAACAGCTGCTCTGTCTCACATTGAAGAGTCAGGCCTGTACACACGTGTGTGCGTGGGTGCACACACACACATATATACATGCATGCATGCACACACACACATGCACACACACACACTTAACTAAGGCCTTAGTTGTGGTGGTCAGATCTCTCTTAGGCACTGATAAACTTCCTCTGGCCATTGCTACTGCTTCATCCACGGGAACTACAATGATCTGGAGCCAGGTCGGAAATCTCTTACAAATACCCCTCTCCTTCAATCTGGAATTATAGAGTTCTCCTCACTCCCACCCGCACCCCAAAAATACAAATCAAAAGACAAAGCAGATAAAGTAGCTGTTGATGGACACATTTCTGAACAGCTTTCTTGAATGGAATGTTCTAGCTAGAGCAGCATAAAGTTTTGAGTGGCTCCATATGTCCAAGTAGCTTCAGTGCAACCTGACAACATGTGCATTTCTGTACATACATGCATCCAATTCTGAATGTCTATCTTCCTCTCTCTGCCTCGCTCAGTACGATCTCTACTACTGAGTCATATGTATCCTAGCTCATTGGTTTATTTTTTTCCTTCTACCTTGAAATCCGTATAAAATAGATTTCGTTGAATTTGGAGCCTCACTGAATAAAGTTTCTCTCTTTAAAACATAAATATTAGGACCATACGGTTGGCTCAGTAGTTAAGAGCACTGGCTAATCTTCCAGAAGACCCAGTTTTAAGACATAGCACCCACACGGTGTGACAATTACCTGCAATTCCCACTCCAGATGATCTGGTGTCATTTTTTGTCCTCTGCCATGCACGTGGCACACAGACTTACATTCAGGCAAATTACCCCACACATGAAATAAAACAGTAAAATTTAAAAAAAGAAAGAAAGCATTAATATCAGTTAAATATTAGATATTCAATCAAAAAGCCTTTCAAAGTAGGATTGTTTTAATTAGGCTATAGAAAAATCTGATATTGAAATCATTCTAGGGTGGTTTGCATTTTGCAAGACTTCCCTGTATGGGAAAAATAATTTAGTTACTAAACAATTCTTTGTGATTTATAAGGATGTTGCTGGGTCCTGGAATGAGAGCGGAGAAGAAAACAAGTCACTCCTGCCTGGTACACACAGCTTTTAGAAGGACAACCAGATCTCTAATATGGTGCATCATCAAGTTATTTCCACTAGCAAATGGGTTTCCTAGTTCCTAAATAAAAGCAACTCAGCAACATGTCCAAACTCTTATGATGTGCTAGACTCTGTCTGTTACAGGCTGGATATGGTCAAGTTTGAACTCCTGATGTAGCAAAATGTAATCAGGTTCAGAAACAGGGTCTGTACAGTGCATCAAGTTAAAAGGGCCCATTAAAGTTGGTCGTAACTTGACAAGGATGTTGAATTGAGCAATTCTTCTCGAAACCAAGGATTGTTTGGTTTGTCAGTGAACAACTAGAAACCAGGAAAGAGATGAAGAATAAGCTCTCTCTAGTTGCCCTGGGAAGGAACCAACCTTGAGCAATGTCTTCAGCTTAGTATCGACACCTTCAGAACTAACACATTTCTTTATTGCTTCATTCCTGTTTGTTTTGGAGGCACTAGAAAATAAATGCTTATGTTTTTTATTTAAAGTATTATCAATTAGACAAAAACAAAGAGATGTGGTTGTAATAGATTTAAAAATGAGAAGGGTTTTAATTTTAAATATGTTAAATTTTCTTGACCAGACAATTAAATCTGTTTGATTGAATCTCAACTTAAAATATACTAAAAATAAGTAAATGAAGTGCCTTAGCCTCAAACCAAAGGACTTTATTTTATAATAATGCAAAGAACTTTATTTTATAATAATGCAAAGAACTTTATTTTATAATAATGCAAAGGACTTTATTTTATAATAATGCAAAGGACTTTATTTCATAATAATGCAAAGTAAACTTATAAGAGTGCAAGGGCAGAGTGTGGGTGTACCCCTCGCGGTCCTGAGTTCCTTGCTCGTGCTCCCCCTCCTTCTGCTCCTGATTTGGACCTTGAGATTTCTGTCCG
>NC_022021.1:64359340-64369629 GCF_000317375.1 Microtus ochrogaster
AAAAGTCTGCTTTTTTCCAAAGAATTATTTATCTCTGCAACCCTACTGAATTTAATCAATAAAATGACAAAAAATTATCCCACTAAGAAACTTCTAGTTTTTAAGACAACAAAGTAACCATAACCAAATTTATGTTGACTTGGTCTTCACTAGTGATGGTAACATCACTGGAGAAAATCCTAGAAAGGTAAGTGTTAGAGGGCCATTGTTTTGCACCAGTTAGATATTTCAAGTTCAATACCCTTGGGCTGCCATTATTGAATAGTAACTATGTCACCAGTATTTGGTCATCCTTTTTGTTGAGTAATTGCCTATTGCTTTTGTTGAGGTCAACGTACTCATACTATGTAGGTAAAGGTAACTTTGAATTTCTGAGCCCATTTCATCTGTATTATCCTTGGTGCTAGCATTGCGGATGTGCACTCAAATACACACTTTTACTATGTTCTGGAGAATTGGCCCAGAGATTTTTACATGACAGAAAAGTACTCCACCAACCAAAATTGCTCTTTAGCCCCAGTTTGCTATAGTTTATGTGATAAGGGTTATTTAGTGCCATGGGGAAATTTAACAGACCCAGGCTTATGAGTTAATCTTGGTAGGAATCTATCTGTCCTTTAAGCTACTTGTAACTGACTTTAGCACATCTATTTGTTCTGTTTCTCCTGTCACATTATAAATGAGTATATCCTCCCTTTGCCTATTTTGCTATTTAAAATAAACTATTTGATTTTCCTAATATTTACACTATCACAGATCCTCCTGAATATTAACAGTCACAAAGCATCAGGTACTTTAAGTAATGGTATAATTTGTAACATAAATTCCTACCTAGTCTTTATTCACTTATTGGAGTCAGAGTAATAGTGAGAATGCATGTGACCATAAAAACAGTAGTCTAAAATGAGACAAGGTTGGACAGGAGTCAATATATTCTGCTTTGCTGTTGCTACGATGAAATGCCATGAGCACAGGAAATAATACTTTGGTTTATGATTAAGATAGAGTGCATCGTGTCAGGAAAGGCATGGCATGGTGGCAGGAGCAAAAAAAAAATGGCTGATACCATTTTTCATGCATGTGCATGAAGCAGATGGAGGGAAAGGAAGAGCAAGATGGAGGGGAAGAAAGAAATAGACCTTCAAGGCCCACCCCCAGTGGCATTCTTGCTTCATCAAGGCTCTGCCTCTTAAAGATCCCATAACCTTCCCAAACAGCACCTCCAACAGGGGAACCACCTGTTCAAATACATGAGCCTATATGGGACATTTCTCATTCAAACCATCACAGTATTTAATTTAAAAAAGGTGTGACAGCTAGGAAATCAAGCAGGACTCAAAAGTCAGTGACTAAATCAAAACAGGTAGAAACAACTTGATTAGCAAGGAATAATACTGGAAAACAGAGGAAATCAAAGCTGGCATTGATCAAAAGTTTAGCAGAACACAAATGCTATTGTAAGGCAGTAAAATGTCTTCATTGGGTGGTCTGAATTAGCCTGCCTACATCCAAACACTATAGCCTGGTGAACTAAACCCTTAACAGTTTCTACTATTTAAAGGGCATTCTGAGGGGGAAAAAAGTTCATGAGGTCTTGATTATAAAAATGATAATAACAAAGGTGTTCTGAAAGTCAGCGATGGTACAGAAAATTCAAGGAAACAGTGTGGGCACGTTCCAGATTCATCCTCCATAGAATGGTGATTATTGGACTTAACTGCTCACTATAAACAAATATAAAATCTAGACAAAACATACATAACAACTGTTTGTCGGCATTGGGTAGCAGCCAATGCAGGGCTGTGGTCCTCAGAAAGAAATAGGCAAACAAGATAAACATCACATAAACCCAAGATTTCTCCCCGCGAGCATTTTCCAGACCACAGCTGAGGAAAGTAGAGTCTAAGTAAAGACAATGAATCTCACTGGACAGCAGAAACAGGGGTCAGAATGTAGGGTAGCCAAAGATAACTCAAATTAGAGTAGTTAGAGCCCAGCAAGGAAACACTACAAGAGAGCCCTACAAGTCTGTGTGAAATTTCCCCTTGAGGGAGTTAATTAACTTCCAAGACTCATGTTTGAATGTATGAAGGAACAAGCTTTGGGAGGAAAAACTAAGTTAGTGAAATGCTAAAGAACAGAACAGAAATCTACAAAGCCATACAATTCAGATGGAATCTGAGACATTTGGAACTCCAGAAATGCTTCATCTAATAATGAGAAATAAATACCTTTATCAAGCTAGGGGAAGTGATGTATGCATGTAATCCTAGCACTCAAAACCAGAGACAGGAGCACATTGTCAGCAGCTTAAGGTCAGTTCATACACACATACACACACAAACAAACTATCTTGATATAAGAGATATACTCTGAAATAAGGTGACTTTCCCTAAGAAAATTTTAAACTACCTTAGCAGGTCAATGGTAACCTAAAAATAAAAATGTTAGTACCTGCTGGAATAAAATTTAGCTTTCTTCAGAAGATGAACACCTAAAGCACACATATAATATTAATTACACAATTAAAAACATGCATGAAGGTACATGTTATGCCAGTATTTATGAAGTAGAGGCAAGGGTATCAGGAGTTCAAGACCAGACTTACTACATAGAAAGTTCAAGACCAGCCTATAGTACTAAGACCTTGTCTCAAAATAACAAACAAAAAATATAAAACATACTAAGAAAAAGAAAGAATAATAAATAATAATTCAGCAATTGTTTGATGAAATAATATAATAAACCAGAAACAGATATATTTGAAGTAATATAGTTAATGATAGCATTCCATGACTATGATAAATAAATGTACAACAGAGAAGAAGCAGACAAAATGGATCCAAAAAGGGAATTGTCATAGTAACACAAAAGTATATATTTAAAGTAATGACTGGAGATTTTAGAAAAAGAAAATCTGTTTATATAAAGGTAAGAATGCATTATTCAAATTTAGCAGATTCAAAATAGCCAAAGATGAGATTTGTAAATTTGAAAAAACAAGTCACATAAAATATCTCCAAAGAAGTATATGGAGAAAATGAAATGATACAAAAAATAACTAATATCTTCTTATGGAGACAAATTAACCCTAAACTAAAAGGCATTTTAGAAACACTCTGGCAGATGTTGAAACATGTCTTGAAAGAATACAAATGATCCTTAGTAACCCAATGTCATCCTAGAACAAGGCACAAAACACAGAGAGAAATAGTCACCCAGCCTCCAACAATGTATATATCATAGGGTATGTAGTATGTTTAGGTTCTCATATCTTGCACAAAATATTATTTGAAGTCAGGCTATACTTCAAGATGAATTTTTTAAATCATACAACAAGTTCTCAAAATGAATTAGTTATTGATCAGGCTAAAATAAATAAGAAAAACTAATTGTGCCAAAACTAAACAAAGGGAAAAGGAACAATGTCCTCCTTCTCTCCTCATACAGGCAGGACCAAAGGGCAAGAACATACATTTCCCCTGAACCATTTCCATGCTGGGCATTCAAAAACAGGACCCACTAGGAAACCACTCTGAGAAAAGAAATCTTAGATATAACTAATCAAGGCAATTCTATAATTGGAGACTGCACTTTAGTTGCTGCCTCCCAGACCTGAATAATCACACAAAAACTTTATTAATTACAACACTATTTATCCAATTGCTTAGGCGTATACCTAACCAGCTTTTACATCTTAAATTAACCCATTGCTGTTCATCTATGCATCACCACAAGTCTGTGGTCTACCAGGAAGGTTCCAGCAGCTACCTGGCATCTCGCTGACTCTACCTCTTTCTCCCTGCATTCAATTTAGTTTTTGTGTATAGCTCTATTCTGTCCTGCCATAGGACAAAGATGCTTCTTTATTAACCAATGGTAATAAAACATATTCACAGCACACAAAGGGGAATACCACATCACAATGAGAATTATAAAAGATTCCTTCTGAGAATTCTTTCAAATAATTGAAGAACTATAAGAAAAAGAGGATACAGAAGTACAGGGAAAAGAAGCAAAGAAAGCCCTCTATCAGGACATACAAATAACTCAAAACGTTGCTGGAGAAATGGCTCAATAGTTAATAGAGCATATTGAACTTGTTGCACACACACATGCATACATACACACAGGCACACACCTGCACACAATTTTTAAGACATTTCTTTTGAAAGAAACCTGGAAATGTATTATACACCTGCAAATATGATTTAATAGTATTAGTTTTTAGAATGCATAGAAAGAAATCCTAATGACCTTGGTTTAGAGAGAAAATGCTTAACTAAGATACAATACAGACTATAAAATAAAGTGGATCAACTGAACAGCAAAACTTTAAAATCTGATTTTCAAATACATAATTCAAATGTGAAAAGAAAGCCGCATGCTAGGGAAAAATATTTGCAACATATCCGCCTGTCAGTTGACTTGTATCTAGATAATCTGGAGAATTCTTTCAACCGAAGAAGGAGCACAAATGAAAATGGGTACAATATTAAAGATTCATCAGAGATATGTAAGTGCATGAAGCAATAACTGTTATAATTACTCATTAGCAAAATGAAAAATCAAAATTACAGCTAAGTGTTGCTGAGAAAACTCCAGGGATAGACCAATGGTACTGAATGCTGCCAAGGATGGTGATGACAGCTGACGGTGATGTTGACAACTAACATGAACTCAGACACATCAGGGATGGTGCAAAACAGTGCAGACACTTTGGGGAAATAATCATTTCTCACAAGTCCAATATATGCTGACCACATGACTGAACAATTCCATCACTACTAACTTATTTACTAAAAAGAAGTGGAAAACTGTATACTAACGGCAAGTTATATGAGAATGTTCACAACAACAGTCTGATATTATATTGGAAAGAATGATTCCAAACATTCTTTAACTAATCAAATAACCAAATTATGATCTATCTACACCTGAAAAATGCAAAATGAAGACATCTCAAAAGCATTATACAAATGATAGTAGCTGAGCATGAAAGCTGACTAAAGTTGAATTATAGTTGAAATTTTTCAATAGGCAAAAGTATGCTGATAAAAATCAGTCAGTGGTTTCAGGGGCCAGTTGTGGAGATGGAGAAATGACCACAACAGGTCATGAGGGAACTTTTGAGAATGAAGGAAAATATCTGAATGATCATGACACCAATGAGTTCAGTCTGTGAAAATTCCTCAAACTCCTCTCTTAAGTCCATAGTTCCTTCTCTATGTATATCATATTTTAATTAAAAATTTTAAGTGTTTACATATGAAAATAAATCAGGATCAATAAAACTCTTTGGAATATATACATAAATGAGTGGTTATTAGTAGGCACAAATTATCTTTCAGTTGGATTTTAAAACAATGATGGTAATATTAACAGAAACATACAATTTGGTGAGGTGTGAACTATGTACACAGGTCCACTGTTCAGTGTTAAGAAAATTGTCAATAAATAATCCTGCAGAGGACATTGCAGTAATGAGGGTTCTCTAGTCCTTGTTAGCTCTGTTACTTTAGCTGCAGTATAATTTAATGCTTGTTGAAATTTTGTTTACAGAAATAGGTCCTTAGAATACAGCAGGCACCAAGATGGCCTGCAGAGATCTAGACCCTAAATCAGCTCCAGAAGCTACCAATATTATATTTCCATATATGTCAAAATTGATGTTAGAGATGTAATTAGGAGCCTTGACCTAAGGAGTTTTTTTCGGGGGAGGGGGGGTTATCCACAGCCTAACTGCAAATGTCCTTAAACCTTTGGAAGCTGTGATCAGAGGAAGATAAAGTTTGCGAAGGTTGGCCAGAGGAACAAGACACTATGGCTTTGAAGATGGAGTCATGACCCTCAGTGGGACTGGCCTCTAGAAGCTAGCCAAAGGAAGGTAACAGATTCTCTCCTAGAACCTCCAGTAGAGAAATAAGATGTGCTGACCCCATGAGGTTAGCCCAGCAAGACCAAACCAGACCCCCACAAATGGTAAATGGATGCTAGATAAGACACTAATTGGTGGTTATTTGCTAAAGTAGCAATGGAAAAATAATATACATGCTGTAATAATCAAATGATAGGAAGAAAAAGCTTTAAAAAGTAATAATAAGAGTAGAAAGGATAGGGTAGCTTTCTAAGAGTTTAGGTTCCAGAAATTAGAAAAAGATTGGCAGCACAGGCCAGTTACATGAAGCCTCGGTTTCTTCTGTAAAATGTGGTATTATGATCTCGCATCCCTAACCAAAATTGCTTGCAAAGGAAAAAATCGGTTTTCTCCAATGGAGTCTCATTGGATATATAAACCACACTTAAGGGTAAACACCATGTCTGGTATTAGATGACCAACACAGAAAAAACTAAATGGTTGTTTTGTAGAATTATTTGTCTCGTATTACTTTGTTTGGACATTTCTCACCTTACTAGTTATCTGACTTATTTACTATGGTTTTCAATTTTGTGTTTTTGTGGATTTTGTTTTGTGTATGTATGTGCATGTGTGTATTGTGCTGTTCATGTTTGTGTGTCTGTTTGTTTTTTAATTCTGGTTGGTTTGCATTTTCATTTGCCTATTTGTTTTCTAAGGGAGAGGTCTGGACTTGAATGGGTGGGGAGGTGAAGAGGATCTGGGAAGAGATGGTGGAGAGAAAACAATGATCAGAATATATTGCATGGAGTTTCAATTAAAAGAAAACAAAAGAAGAATGCTATGAAAAAAACAAAACAACAAAAATGTGGTGTTAATAGTAACTAACTCATAGGAGTATCAAAAGAATCAAAGAAAATAATTGTTTGCAAAACAATTACTTTAATCATGACATATGGTGTTCATTCAATAGACTATGTTGGCTACATTGTTTTCAGTATATATTCTAGAAAATACTTCTATTCTGGGGAGATTCTGTATCAAGTTACCTTGACTCATTGTTGTTACAATGTTTAAGTCAAATGAATTGGTTTATTGACCTAATGATAACTCAGCTATTTAAAATAAATAGTGAGATAAAGAAGTAATTACTTACTGTTTCACATGGCTTGAATTCCTTAGTAAACGTCCCAGAAACAAATCAGGTAGTCCCAGCACAAGATGCAAACTACAACCAAGAAATTTTTTTTCATATTTTGAATCCATCATTGATCCCATTGGTAAAAATCATTTTTTTCTAAATGAAATCAGGCATATCATAAAGCATTGGATTGAGAATGTTGTTGAATCTAAGGGCTTTGAATGACTAACTAACCATGGAATCCTTGGGGTACATTTGCCAATTCCAAGAAAGAGAGAAAAAAGGAAATCATCTAACTCTGAGTCCACCACCCTGCTTACAGGGACAGCTCTGAAAGGCAAACATCTGTCAGATGCTTTCTTCATAACTTCGTTCTCCTCATTCTTTCAGTTCTCTTCATAACTTCGTTCCCAAACCAACTTCAAGAGTGGAAGTCAAGCTGGGATCATTTGAAGGATACTAATATAAACCAGGATGAGTTAGTTAATTTTCTGTTGCTGCAGTAAAACACCATGACCAAGGCATTTTATAGAAGGAAGAACTTATTTGGGTTCACGGTACCAGAGGGATAAGACTCCATCGTGGCAGCAAGAGGTAAAAATGGCAATAGGAACAGAAGCTGAATGCTCACATCTTCAAATTTTGCACAAAGCAAAGAAGGAAAACTAGAAACGGAAGGAATCGTTAAACTCTCAGTTCCTACTAGGTTGAGTAAAACACTAATCTATAGGTACAAATATAGATATTTAGAAAGAAATAAACAGCATGTCCATTTAGTTAAATAATGATAATGTTTTCCCTTGGGCCCGTAGCCTTCCCAACTAAAGGCTTTTGAATAGGTTTATGGTGCCCAAAGTGTAAGCCCTTTCACCTGGAAGTGGGGTGTGTCCAATGCAATCACAAAGCCATTGGTTACACCAAATACAGTCATGCCACTCTGACACCACTGGATGTACCAAGAGAGTGTTGGAGCATGCATGAGCCACAGCTGAATGAGAATATTGATGAACTTTCTGTCCCAGCTGTCTTCAAAGCACCTTTTAGCACTTTGAACTTCCGATTGACCTCATTTGTTCAGCATTTCGTTAGTTCTAAATTCAAAAGCCCTTTACCTCGTCAACCAGAACAATCATAAAAGTTGTTCTAATCTCACACTCAAATCAAAACTATATTCTTTAACAAAAAAAACTGTACATATTATAGTAGCTTTAACTCCTGAGTTTTCTGATCATTTTATTCATATGAACAAAACTAATACTAAAATGACCTACTCAAATGGACACACCTAAGTAGTTTTTTAACAACAGAGAAAGGGACAGAAAGTTCACAGTGGCCGAGGAGCTGCTGATAGACAGAAACAAAGATACTGATAAGCTGTGGAAAATGCTGTAACATACAAAGAGATGATAATTTACCAACTAAAGATAAAAAGTAATTAGAAATAATAAGCCAACGTGCTAACTAAAGACATTGTTCTTGAACAAGTACACATTTTACACAGTTGGTACCTCCCCGCCCCAATCCATTAACAACCAAATAAGAATATACAAAGCTGTTTTTCCAGCTTAACTATTATAGCGGACCTTCTATCAGACTGGTCATCTCCAAGTATTGCCTCTCCATTGTCCCGCAACACTTCCCGGAAGTCACCCAAGAGTTCCTACTTTGTTTACTCCTAGGGAAGTGAGCACAAGCTAATAGTCTACAGTCAAATGAAGTCTTAGTTACTGGTCAATTACAGGCATTGATGATCTCTCTCACTTTGAAATTATAGTCTGTGAAACTGAAAGCAAGGAAGAGAAAAAGCGTCCTCCATCTTGCCTCCAGATTAAGACCTCCCCTGATTCTTTCCTGTTCCACCTGCTGCTAGTCCTGGCTTTTGGTGCCAAAGTGCTCTACTGCTCTTGAGTATCAGCAGCCGTGGACTTGTTCAGTTAACTGCTCGAATGTGCTCTGGTCTGTTTGATTCTTCTGCAGGACACCTTTAATTGCAGCTGGGTTTGTGATCCTCCCCTCAAGTTACCTAGATTTTGTTTCTTCTGCCATAATAAACAGTAAAGAAAGAATTGGAAACTCCATGCAGAAAATCCCACTTGGTTCTAGCTTGTGAAAACAAGTTCTCACCATTGGAATCAAGTTTACATATACTTTGGTGTATTTCTCCCTTTCTATCCTCTCTGAAGATTTTACTCGGGGGAAGCAAAGAACATGAAAATGGTTGAAGACACTTGTGTCATTCATAAATCCTACATCATCAGCGATGCCTCTGACATACAAATTTTGTAATATTTTCCATATCTTAATAAGTCTGTGCAACTCCAAGTAATTTGGCTTAAAAGAGGCAATAAAAAAGTCAGAGATCAATTTTATAGCCCTCATTCATTTAGAACTGATCCTTGTCTGCCTTACAGAAATCTGGCAAAAGCAGAATTCATCAGGGATTGGAGACAAAAATTAGAGAGTTCTGAGAAGTTCAATTTGAAATAAAAATAATCATTTCTGAGATGGCGGGGTGGGGAGCAGAGAAAGGGCAGTAATAGAATACGGTGGATTGAATACTTAAATGCATTCCTGTGTTTTGCTTAAGTGATGACTTCCTTGTAGAAAAATCATTTTCTTTTCCTGGTGCTTATCTCTCTTAAGGTTCCACAGGGGTAAAATGTTGATTGACATCTGCTTCCAAGTCAAATAATGCAGACATTAGAGCAGATATAATAATCCTTAGGGGAAAGCTACTATCTCCCAGTGTTGCTAGGTATAGGTGGCTGGTGTATATCTACATCTGCAAGCCCCAGAAGGACTGTTAGATTGTCCTGAAGTTTGTCAGCTTTCTCTACTGGTAAGAATAAAAGTACCTGAGTTATAAGGACAGTATGGTAAAGAAGTATGACTAAATTAGAAAGTGCTCACATAACTGAGTTTCTCTTTAGTGGAGGCGGGGTTATCACTACCCCCTTGGCACTCAGCCATATACACATGATAGAAGAGTCAAAAGCAATCACAAGCTACCAGGGAAAGGAAAATGATACTGACAAGCACACCCTGTAAGAAGAAACGGTCCCTCTCCAACCACTCCATTAACACAGATGGATAGATCTAGGAAGAGATGGGCCAGCAAATGGAGGAGGCAGGGGCTTTTGTGAGGCAGCAGACATAGCCGAACCACTGTGCTGACTGTGGGTATGAGGGAATGTGGAAAGAGACTAAAGCTTCGAAGCAAATAAGGCAGTGATAGCAAACCTGAAATTTTATTAAATCAAACAGGAGTGTCACTAAGCAGCCCAAAGCATA
>NC_022021.1:64369975-64370657 GCF_000317375.1 Microtus ochrogaster
GGTGTGTGTGTGTGGTGTGTGTGTGTGGTGTGTGTGTGGTGTGTGTGTGGTGTGTGTGTATGTGGTGTGTGTGTTTGTGTATGTGTGTGTGTTTGTGTATGTGTGTGTGTATGTTTGTGTTTGTGTATGTGTGTGTGTTTGTGTATGTGTGTGTGTGTGTGGTGTGTGTGTGTGGTGTGTGTGTGTATGTGTGGGGTGTGTGTGTGTGGTGTGTGTGTGTGTGTGTGCATATGTGATACACTATATCCAAGGCTCAGTACTTGTGACTCCTCCAAGCACTTCTCACCCACCCTCTACCCTAAACCTCTCTAGCCCTGGGGCTGTGTCTCCCCCCAGCTTCTGATTCCTATATATTCCAGCCATTTCAGGCATGCTCTCTCTTGACCTCTTGGTCCTTGGCGCCTCTCTTCATTTGCCCTCTCTCCACTTTCCTCTCTCTTCTCTTCCTCTTGCCCCCCCCCCGTCACCTTTCTCCCCTTATGGCCCAGTCTATTCTTCCGGCCCTGGTAAGTCTAGACCCTTCCAGACAACTCTGGATGAACTCAGCCTCATATCCACAATAAGCCGTACCAAGGAGCAGATACGTCCTCATTTTCATTTGTGTGTGTGTGTGTGTGTGTGTGGTGTGTCTGTGTGTATGGAAGTATATATGTAAATATATATAATGCATTTATGTATGTAC
>NC_022021.1:64371096-64382395 GCF_000317375.1 Microtus ochrogaster
AAAGAATGTGGTGGTCTCCAAAGAGAGTGACACATTAGGATGTGGACATGTTGGAGGCAGTGTCCATTGTGCTCCTTGTGGAGGCGGGCTTTGAGGTCTCATATGTGCTCAACAAACCAGTCAGTGTCTTAGACCATTTTCTATTGCCTGCCTATCAAGATGTGGGACTCTCAGCTCCAACACCACGCCGCCTGCATAACACCATATCATACAATAATAATAATGGAATGAACTTCTGAAATTGTAAAGCCACCCCAATTAAATGTTTTCTCCTTCATAAGAGTTGCTGTGGTCATGGTGTCTCTTTGCAGTAATAGAAACCCTAACTAAGACAGTGTCTTATGCTCAGTAATTTTATTTGTACAGAATTTTCTTTATGGAGTAAGAAAATCTCAAAAATATTAGAGGCCTGTATATCGATCCTTAGACATAAAAACATGTTTCCCATGCTGAAAGTTTGGGCATTATAGTAACAGCATCACTGTGGCCCCTGATCTTTCATGCTGAACTATATAAACACAACCCATTAAAGATGACTTCCATACCCATTCCTGTGTAATAACTCCCCTCATCCAGCTCATGCATGCCCTTTCAACCTACACCTTCAGCAGGCCAAACAACTGCTACATAATAAAATACCTATGCCGTGATAATCTATAAAGAAAAGGAGTTTATTTGGACTCATGGTTCTGGAAACTAGGGAGTTCAACAGGACAGTGCCTATTTAGCTACTAGGGAAACCAGAAAAGTAGAAGTGAAACCATGAACGAAAGAACGGGACAAAGGGGGTCAGATTGGTCTTCTGATTACTAGCCCCCTGCACTGAGAACTCACACCCTGGTGAAAGCAAGACTTACCCTCATGCCATAATCACCCACCATCAGACTCTACCCATCAAAAGCCACACTAGCAACATGTAGCCTTTTACAGAATACATTCCAACCAGAACAGCTAAACATGACATGTCAGCAAAACTCCAAGCCGTTTCTAAATGTGATGGATATATAAAAATAACATACTGCTTCAGTAAAATCAGTCATTAGACGTGTCTTTTGTAAAAAGCTATCAGAATATTGTAGCATCATGTATAAGAGAATTTGTGGATATCAAGTTCAGAGAGAACTAGGAACGTGAATGCATGATACGTGAAGTAGACTCTGTCTGCTTCCAACATTGATGAACTTTCACTTCCTGTAACAGGTTAATAACCAATACTGTCAGGAGTAATGGAAATGAGACAAAGTAAAACTATGAGAAATTTGGATGTAATATCAAACAAGTCAATTAGATTGATAACCTTGAAAATGAACTGTTCCCAAAACTGCCACCGCTTGTGTAGGAACAGTTTTTGATTGTTGCTGTTTGGACTAAATAGTTGATCAACATAAAGACATCCTGTCATCATTGCACAAAAATAATCAGAGAGATCAGAACCAGCACCCAGAAGTACATTGCAGAGAGGAAGAGGGAAGCCCTGCTCCACCAGAACAATATGTTGCAATTTTCAATAGCACTCTAAGCCAAAAATTCAAAGGAACCTTTTGCCAAGAAAAAAAAAATACTTTCCTAATTTGTTTCTTTTGTTGTGTTTTGCTTTGAATTTTAAAAGTTCTTCTTTGTTTGGTCTTAAAGGGCAAACTCATAAATATTTACAGAGACAGCTTACTAAGCAGAAAAGGAGATTAGAAAATATTTTCAAATGAATGTAAGGTTTCATGTAAATTAGATTGTACAATCAATTTTATACTAAGAAGAAACAACGTACAAATCACAAAACATAATCAAGTTCACGGGTCGGCATTCGAAATGATAAGGGAAGTGAGGACAAATCCAATATGGTTTCTTAGGATGATTCAAGTTAAGTTTAATGAGTGTATCAGCACCTAAGAGTAAGCACCATTAAGTGGTAGTATTGGATGTTACCAAGGAAACCAGTAAGAATAAATTTTTATCTAGAATTTTTTATTTAAACATGTCAGCCACTGTTAATCATAAATTTCTATCTGTTAAAGTCATAAGATCTTAATTTTTAAAATTTTTCTTATGTCTGAGAGTACAGTAGATGGGGCTTTTCTAAAACATGGAGACATATTCATGTTTCATTGCAATACCACGGTTTCTAAAACATATGTTTGCGACAGGCATTAAACCCCTCTTTGTACTAACGTCATTGCGGAGGCATTAAAAACGTGATGTTTCTGTTAGTATTTTGCATTCTTAACCAATAATTCCTTAAAAAGGTTAAGAAATGTGTATTGGAAATAGCTTACTTGTACATACATGGGTTGTATCTCTAAGTTAAAAAATATTTAAAGAAATAGAAATTAAATGAGCAGTTCCGTTCTTTTTACTATATTCATTTTATTTTCTTAAAAACACTACTTCTTATTTACAACTACTTTACATGAAATCAATAAGCCCCCAAATACCAGTGGTAAAGCTATGCACTGTGTAACTCAACAAGACAATATGTGTGAAGTGCCTCTGCTCTTCTGTTCAATGATAAAATAACTCATAAAACACCTCATAGATCCTGGACAAACAAAATAAAGACTTTTCAAAATATGCTGGCAGTATTCTACCCACTGCCCAACCTTCGGCTCTCCAGTGCTATACAGAATCAAGTATTTTTATTATAAGAAAAGAATGAACAAGAAAGTACGAAAAGGGGAAGTTATAGTACCTTTCCCCAAATTTACATTTTACAAAAATGAAAAAAGAAATAGCACATCTTTTACCTTTAGGAAAGTCTTTTTTATTCTTCAAGTATATAAAATATGGAGAAACAGGCTAGTAATCAATAAATTATTAATTCATCCAATACTATTTGAAGGTTTTCTGGAGAAAACTCAGAATTTAGCAAAGCATATGTTATCTTTGTAAAAACATGGTTGGATGATAAAAATGTTTACTCAGATAACTTCATATCCTCAGAGGGGATGGCTTTGGGTTTTTTGTTTCTGTTTTGTTTTGTTTTGTTTTGTTTTGTTTTGTTTTGTTTTGTTTGTGATGGAGGTGCCCAGCTAGTTTTTCTTTACTTTTTTGTTTTTGTTTTTGTTTTTTGTTTACTCTTCTCTCATATATTACATCCAGACAGCAGTTTCCCTTCTTCTGCTCTTCCAAGTCCCACTGTCACCCCCACCACTCCTCCTTCCTCTCCCCAGATCCACCCCTCCGTCACAGAAGAGGAGGCTTCCCAGGATCTAAAGAGCTGGAGGGAAGAGCAGCAGTTCCCACAGCTGCTATACAGAGTGTAGCTTTAAGTGTACAGATACTAAGATAAATACGGCAGATTTGCCAGACAATTACAAGACTGTAGCAGCAACAAAAGCTCTCAAAGTTTCTTAAGTCTTGAAACTCTAATCTACAGATGAAAATCCTATGTTTTAAGCTGTTCTCTTTATTTATGAGGAAGATAGAAAAAAATTCTATACAGCAAAAGGTCTACTTTGCCTTGCAGACATAAATCTGTTACAGAGATTGTTGCACAGAGAAACCCTGTCTTAAAAAACAAACAACAAAAAAAAAAAGAAAAAGAGAAAGAAAGATAAAAAAGAAAATATTCAAACACATCATATTTATGGTGATGTTAGAGCTTAAAGAAGTGTGTATGTGTGTGTGTGATATTTTTGCACAAGATCTAAACAAAGACTTTTTAAACATGAGTTAAATCCACATTTCTCTTGCTAACCAAAGCTACTTAGTTAATAACTCCCATCCTGTGCCTAAAATTATACTGAATAACTTAAAAGCACATCTGCTAAACAAAAATTAAAAAAAAAAGTCATGAAAATAAAATCAGAGTTCTAAAAAGCATTGTGATGATTTGAAAGGAGGAAAAGATAGCAGTTAGTATTATTGATCAAATTCACCTACATGAAGGCATGGACCTGAAGTTTTCATTGTGTTATTGAGCTTAAGACTAAAATATATCAGTCTTTTCTTACAGGGTTGAATGAAAAATAATGACTCATGTTCCTAATTATTTTAGAAGCAATTTGAAGGCAAGACAATAATTATTTTGACATGAATTTTAACTGAAAATAAACAAAAGGATGCAGAGGTCCCAATGTCCTAAAGCTGTTAGAATGCCTGTTCTCTAACGAGACGTTCTGAAAGGCAGACCAGGGATTGGAAGTTGATGACACCCATGCACACTTGCAGACTGCATCTTCTAACTCAGTGTCATTAATTTTTTTCAGTTCCCATTTCAAAATTCCTGCCTGCATTTATGATGCTTGTTTTGGTGTCAAACTCTGCCCCTGGCTATGGAATCATTATTTTTATTGCCTTGGAAAACAGCCATATACAAAGAGAAAAACAAAATATTATAATACTCACTTATCCCACTATCCAAATTCAAAATCGTGCCCCATTTCTCTATGCACCTCTTTTCGATTCACATGCAAAGAAAAAATTCCACTGATGTACAGGTTCAAAAATCAGAGGTTTTGGTAAAAGAAATTCATGAATTAAATTGCTAATTAAGTTCCTTTTCATTTTTTTTCCAGAAATGGATCACAGCTAGCTCAAAAGTAGTGATATAAGAATGAATTTTGAAGTTCAAAATCCCAATATATATATTAAATATATAAGAACAAATTAAATAAGTTCTTAATTAGCACAAGAATAGGAAGGAGAAGCAAAATGTTCAGGAATGTCTGCTCAGTTAGCCAGGAGGAAGTTCTATGATGATTCCCAGAAAAAGTTGATTGAGTTGGGCTTCCTATCCTTGTCTCAACAGTTTTCTATGTAGAATATTCTAAGCCCTCCCCCAAATCACAACCTGGCAATAGTTATTTCTCTCTGCAAAGTCAGAAAAAAGAAGAGAATATTGAACAAAAAAGAACAGTTGATCCAGCACTGAGGGGACAAGGCAATAAAACTGAGCAAAAGAAACCTACTGGGAACAACTGACTTAAAAAGACAATGCGATAAATAAACCTAGAGGGCCCTCAACATTATGTTCTCAACTAGGGAAAAGAAATAGCTTTATTTATATTTTGAATAGAAAAAAAGAACTTTGCTGTAAGCATAAAGTATCTAATTATTCCTAAAAACTGTACCACTATATAAATTGTTCTAGGTTGTGCTAATAATAATCATAGTTATTGTTGGACCTGCTAAACAGTCTTTCGGTTGCACCGAAGAGTAGAACTAATAAAACTGGAATTTCTTAAATGCAAGATATATGTGTATTCCATAGATATTAAACCACAAAGGATGGAAGACCACAAGATGTGAGTTCACATCCCATTTCAAGAAAAATATGCCTTGCTTGGACCCAAGGAATACAGTTAGTTACAAGCTTACTGTGGCTGTTTGAAAGAAAATGGCCTCCAAAGGGAATGAAGCTATTAGGAGGTGTGGCCTTGTTCCGGTAAGTGTGGTCTTGTTGGAGGAAGTGTATCACTGTGGAGGCAGGCTTTAAGGTCTCATAATATGCTCAAGTCATGCCTAGTGTTTCAGATCACTTCCTGTCGCATGATATTCAAGATGTAAGAATTCTCAGCTCAGGGCTGGATCAATGGCTCAGAGGTTAAGAGCACTGCCTGCTCTTCCAAAGGTCCTGAGTTCAACTCCCACAACCACATGGTGGCTCACAACCATCTGTAATGAGGTCTGGTGCCCTCTTCTGGCCTGCAGGCATGCAAGCAGACATTAAGTACTGTATACTTAATAAATAAATAAATACTTTTTTTAAAAAAAAAGTTCTCAGCTCCTTTTCTAGTACCATGTCTGCCTGCGTGCCAACTTGCTTCCTGCCATGATGGTAATGGACTAACCCTCTGAACTGTAAGGGACCACCACAATTAAATGTTTTCCTTTATAAGAATTGCTGTGGTCATGGTGTCTCCTCACAGCAATAGAAACCCTAACTAAGACACCTACCATTGTCAACTTCTTCGTCTTTACCTGAGCATTTGCTCCAAGGCTGTTCTCATCTCATATGAATAAAACTGTTACAAAGGACTGGTTTATTTAATATGGATGCTCCTCTGATAGAACAACCTTAGTGTCAGCGTCCTTATTGAACTAAGAGAGTTTTCCAGATTTATGCTACTGTCCAATTTCACAAATTTATTTATTTGTTGGTTTTTTGAGGCAGGGTTTTGAAGCACAACCAATAAAAACTCGGACAGAGAAATTGAGGTTCAACCTGAAAGACCAAAAACAAAACAGCCAGCCAGTGGTTCTTGCTTTAACCTCAGTCTAAAAATGACAATCTTGCCTCCAGGAAGCTCAGAATGAGACTGGGCCTGAGATCTCCGTCCTCCTGTTTTATCATCCTCTCTAGAGCTGAGATTGAAGGCGTGCACCACTGGGATTGAATACAAGCACTGCCTGGTTTCTATGGCAACTAGTATGGCTACTGGGATTAAAAGTGTATGATACCATTGCCTGGTCTGTAAGGTTGACCAGTGGGGCTGTTTTACTCTCTGATCTTCAGACAAGTTTTATTTATTGAAATACAAATAAAATGACACTATAGGTTTCTCTGTGTATCAGCCCTAGTTATCCTGGAACTCATTCTGTAGACCAGACTGGCCTCGAACTCACTGAGATACACCTGCCCCTGCCTCCCAAGTGCTGGGATTAAAGGCATGTGCCACCATCTCCTGGCTCCAATTTTATTTCTTACTACTTTTTTACAGGTGGTAATCTCCAATTCATTTTTTCTGCTTAATTCTATATTACCATCTGCTCCTAGAAAATTGAACTAAGAGGAAAAAATCAGTAGTCCAAAAAAGCAAACAGCAAAATGGAGTTTGGGAACTAGATCACTGGTCCATTCCTGGTCATATACATGATATAGATGTCCCCTAGCTGAGGTGTCTATGTCCAAAACTTCAAAAATTGTACCTGTGGAGGGTAGTGTTCTAGAGTGCTAAATTATGTGCAAACTTAGTGGAACTGACTATCAGTTGTTAAATTCCATCGACTCTATTAGGATTTAATAAATTGAAAAGTAGTTAACAAAATTAAATATGGAATTTAAATATGGGATCTATAGGGTCTCATTAGCATCTTGTAAAATGGTACTTATTTCTTTTCTCCTGTGATGAGAAAGCAAGAAAAGCTAACACTCTGGCTCAGAATTCAGTGATGAAATCTCTTACTTTGAAGAAAACTTAATGTCTAGCGGAAACAAGTTTGCTATGCTAAAATTCCTACTCCTGATTTGGGGATACTTGAGACCTGGGTATATGAAATGGGAACATCTATGTAGATGTTTCTGAAGATATGTTTCCTCCATATGACTCTTAAATTCAGAACATGTAAGCATTCCCTCTCTTTTCCTATTGAGACTCAGGACTTCAGCAATAAAAGACCAACTTGCAGAAGGCACTGTCTGAAGAAATAACTACATCTCTCATCTTCTTTATGCTAGCTAGGTCATGAACGTGTAGTATCAGGTAGCATCAGTGTGGCAAACTTAGCCTAATAAAGATAGAGGGGGCTGATAAAAATAGATAATAAATAAACCAAGAACCTATTGTGTGGATTCTAAGGATGCTGAGTCAAAGAGTCTGCATCATAAAACTAAATTTATTGAGTGTTAATTGGCTTTGGAACACTGCCTCTGGATATGGACTTAGCGCTATGGAAAAGTTCTAGGAGTTAGAGTCAATTCGTAGCTATGGTTTTTCCTAGAAGATCAGAAAAAGGGATGATCATGTTAATCAAAGCTGAATTGTCTAGATTGTCATAGCTGGTGGAACAGAAAAGGATTTAAAAGCTTACATGAAAAAGGTATATTGGAATACCTTATTCTGTAAGACCTAAGAATCAGTCAAAGGATTCTGCACTGTAAAAAGGCCTAGGGTATATACTACTAACAAAATCCATTTACATAAATTGATAGAAAGGTCATTATCATTGAGATATTCATACTAGCTCTCCTTTGTAGATCAGATTTGATGAAGAGATAACATTACAGAATTTGGGGGTTTTTTGGTACTAATAAAGATGATTGAACCCTTTATAAGCAAGAAATGCCGGTTGAAGGTACTTAACTTTCACAAAACAAGACTGCATGCATCACATCAAGGGATAGACTCTAAATGTATATGATAGATGTAAAACTATCAATATAAAATTTCTACAGTTTGTTGAAGGCATATTTTCCTGTCCCACCTACTAGCTCCCAAATAACCACATGCAGACTTCTTATTAATTATGAAAGCTCAGCAGATAGCTTAGGCTTGTTTCTAACTAGCTCTCACAACTTAAATTAACCCTTTTTTATTAATTTATGTGTTGTCATGCTGCTCACAGCTTGTTATTTCATGTACAACATGCTATGCTTCCTCTGCATCTGGCTGGCAACGCTGCCTTCTTCTTCCCAGAATTCTCTTTGCCCCCCAAATCCTGCCCAGCTATTGGATACTTAGCTTTTTACTAAACCATTCACAGTGGCATATCCTTACACAGTGCAAAGGGACATTCCACAACAGATTGGGTTGGCATTTTCAGGATACAATTGCAAAATAAAAATAAGAAGTCTCCACCTTTTACTCATACTATAAATAAAAGTTAACTCCAGAATGGGCCATAATAAGTGCAAATGATGAAGCTATAATACTATAAGAGAGTGTAAAGGAAAAATGTTTTGACCTTCTCCTTAGCAAATGGCTCCTATGATGCAACTAGGAATTATTAAAGAATGAATTAATAAACTGGTCATTACAAGGAGTAATATCTTGTGCTTTTCCAAAATTATTGTGTGTGAAATTTAATCTCCATTGTAAACTCAATGAGATGAGATCCCATCATCAGCCAGAAGATATGTGAGGGCCCACAGTTTTGGATCTGTTCCATCTGATTAAAGGTCAGGGAGTTCAAACCTATTCTTGTTTCTCAAGAACCAACAACAGGATATATGACCAAAGGTGTGGCTACTGGATGCTTTGCTTCTCAAAAGCCGGACAACAGTATGGTAACAGATGTGGTTACCAGGTGTTTTGAGACATAAGGAGGTAATTATGCTTACTTGTTCTTTGTATCATGGAAGTCTTGTGTCCTTCCCTTTTGATTGGGGTATATTATTTTTCCTTACAATTGTGGTGATTATACTATCAAAGTGTAGGCAATTTTAGATTTGAAATAGGAGTGTAGTTCATGTAAATTTTGTCATGAAAGAATAGTCATTCAAAGGAAGTTCATAAGAATTAACAAATATAAGTCTAAGAGTGGTTGCCCATTCAAATGCCATGGTTCCTTGATAAATTCCCAAACCTGAGTCAGTTTCTACAAATGAAAGTTGCTCGTGAATATGTGGTTGAGTCTCTCAGAGATAAGACAAAGTACCACCACAGAAAGAATGTGCTATTATGATTGTCCCAGTTCTTTTCCAAAGGGACCTACGGCCTATGGCTAAGATGACTGCACAATAAGGACAGATACAATACTTAAGCACTGCATATAAAAAAAAAAGATTTGAGTTAACATTGTATCCTTAAGACCAGCGCACCATTGCTGGCCCACTGTGAGAGTATGGGACATATTCAAGATGAATAATAAATAGGTAGTCCTAATAATGAATCCACTGAATTGAACTGAATTGAAACAATTGTTGGACTTTTCCCTTGCTCCTGAATAAACTATTGAAAGTCATTTATTTACTAGTTGGAATAATTCTCACACAAGATTTTGGTATTTGGGTAAACTCTGTCTTCACTGAGAAAGCCAAGCAAAAATTCTACTTGTCCAATTTTCTAAAAAAAAAAAAATAGCAAAAAAAATAATATCCTGGCAATGGAAAGGAGACGAAGGGCCAAGAAGAAAGATTAGAAGTCCATAACATGTTTGTGTTTGACTACTATTCCAGTTCCTGCCGAAACTTGTTGACCCCTGGATAGTAGTGACATGTTATTATGTGTTCTATCACTAGAGCACAAACCCGGGTGCAGTTTATGTACCTGATGACTTTGTAAATACATCTTGTTGTAGACCAACCAAGAAGGAATATCAGAGCAAATTATATTCATATGTAATAAGAATATCAGAGCAAATCAAATAAATAAAATCAAGAATATCTTGATTTTGTCCAAAAACTATCAATGCTACTATTCTTTATTGTAGAATGTACTGAAAAAATATGAGGATGGTTGGCGTAGTACATGCCAGGAGGCAAAAGCTGGAGAAGATGAGGCAGGAGGAAATCACCAGTTCAAAGCCACCCAGGGTTATGCCTTTTGAGCTAGGGGACTATCTTGGTTGTGGGCCTCTCCTAAACACATTTCTTCAGCTAGTGCTATTATCTGAGAATTTTGGATTATGTGTTTAATAGGTGTACAAGTGTAAAACATGACACCTGAGCAAGAAACTCACGTCACAGTAAAAGAATTGCAGAAATGGGACCGTCTTGATGAGTTCTTCTGTTTATATCCCAAACCAACCTGTGGCAGTGCACCTTGTAGAACACTACAGAGACCTGCTGAAATTGTAGCTGGATATCTTCTGTAAGCATATGAGACCATTCACCAAAAAGTAAATATGTTAAATCAGAGACAGCATGTCTCATTGGAAAGAATTTATGAGTATGGATGCCAAGGGTTAGAAGTAGAAATGACCCTTTACCATCATTCAATGAGCCATTTTCTGTGCCCTATACCTCTGGACTATGCAGCCTTAGAATTCTTGGTGCTCAAAAGGGGTTTTCTCCTAGCCACAACAGAGATGACTGTCAGAGAAGTAAAAGCCACAACTGTGCCTACAGATCTAATGCAAGAATAATCACGTTTGTCAATTTTGATCAACAAGAGAGGGAAACTGCTCTTACACACTAGGTGCAGAGAAGAGGGCCTATGGAATTCTCATGATCTAGGTGAGCGCTTAGTATTCCTTGGTCAGTCATAGCCTTTTGAGGACAAGTGCAGCAACCCTGGGTGGAAAGAGATGGAGTGAACCATCAACAAAGCTGCATCATCAGGGATGAGGGATACAGGCAAAGAAAATACAGAACAGACAGTGGTAGAAGAAAAGGGTAGAACACAGTTAGAGATAATGAACAATGGTAGTATCAGTTTGCCTTTCTTTGCCTCCTCTTCCAAGTTCATCAATGGGAAGAGAGGTCAAATGCCACCCTGTATTAGCTGTTGCCAAAATGGGTATGAAGTGGACCCTAAGACCGCAGTGCAAGAAAGAACATGCACACTGGGTCTAAGGATGTGGCTAGCCAGAACGTGATACCTGACAATGCCTTCTGATCTGACTCATTTTTTTTTATTGAGAAAAGGAAAAAAAAAGTTTCCCCCTCCTCCCAGCATCCCATTTCCCTCCCCCTCCTCCCACC
>NC_022021.1:64382845-64393097 GCF_000317375.1 Microtus ochrogaster
GTATTGCTATAGGATAGGGTCGTTTCAGGTTCCCTATCCTCTTTGAACTGAAGTCACAGTCTTCTCAGTGTACTACCAGCCAACTACCTTGTGCTAATTGGTGACAAAGGTCCAGCACACCAGCGTACTTAAAGACTTCTCCAATGTCTTTGTCCTAGACTTCTCATCAGAGCTGGCAGAGATTTCATTAGATTCTAGAGCATTCCAGTGACCACTGTCTCTGTTTCTTCCCTATGTGCTATTGATCACTTAGTCCTTGCAATCCTGACTCCACCTTGATGTTCTATATTTTAATCTATTAAAAGAAAGTGCTAAGGGGCTGTGGATATATCTCAGTCAATAAAGTGCTTAGTGTGCAAGCAGGAGAATCTGAGCAAAGATTACCAGAATAGAAGCCAGATGTGGCAACCTGAATTTGTAATTCCAGCACTGGTGAGATAAAGACAGGAGGAGCCCTATCTTTACTGCAGGCCAACCAGTCTAGCTGAATTGGTGGGATCCAGGTTTTGTGAAGTAACTTGTCCTGAAAAATAGAGTAGTGAGAGTTTGAAAAAGATACCCAATGTTAACCTCTGGCTTCCACATGCAGGTACACACAAACACACACACACACACAAAAGAAAAAGATACCCAATGTTAACCTCTGGCTTCCACATGCAGGTACACACAAACACACACACACACACAAAAGAAAAAGATACCCAATGTTAACCTCTGGCTTCCACATGCAGGTACACACACACACAAAAGTAAACACAGACGCATAAACTTAAATAAGATATGCACAAAGTACATCCAGAGATGAATATGTGTGCGTGCACACATTGACACACACACACACAAAAGTAAACACATGTAGACCACAGACACATAAACTTAAATAAGATATGCACAACAGTACATCCAGAGATGAATATGTGTGCGTGCACACATTCACACACACACACACACACACACACACACACACACACACAGCCAAATATGCTTCGATATGCCAGCAAAAAATGCTAGAAGTTGCATCCTCTATGCTATTTTTAAATTGCAAAGGAAATCAATGTGTAGTTATCTGCTGAGAAATTTGTGGAGGAAAAATAATATGTTCATTATGGTTTATTCCAGAGCTTTCTGAGATAATTTAATTGAGAATCTCTTGCTGTCCTGGCACTCACAGCATCCCATGGGAGTAAGTGCCTATGGAAAATACAACCAAGTGCCAGTTTACCAACTTAAAGTCAGTCATTCATAAAAATGATCAACCTCCAGAACTTGTTGAGCAAATTCAAATTTTCTTCCTAAGTGTTCACCAAGCCTGATTCTGCTCAGCATTCTCAGGTGAGAGCACATGCATTCAAGATAATATGGTCCCAGACTTGTAAATTCAGATACATAAAATAAAAACATCTTGTGAAACTGGATTAGAAACATACATAAATAACTAAATTCCAAGTTTTTGCATCTTTAAATATTTGTGGAAAGTACTAAGATAAAACCATTATTTCTTAAAGTAAATCAAAATTTTAAAAAACTAAGGGGCTAAATATATAGTTTTTCCTATTTTTATGGAATTTACTTCTGCTACAACCCTAAAGGAGGATAAAAAACCCCAACGCCTCAGTTTTGCTGATTTATTCAGTAAATATTTACTCATTGCCTTGTGTGTTCCAGGTTCCTTGTTGAGTACTAAGATGAACAACCATAAAAAAGAGGAACCCATCTACTTAAGAAAGACCTCTCTGGAGTGGTAACATTTGCACTGGGACATGCAAGCAAAGTTTGATTAGCCAGGGATGTCTGGGAGGTGGTAGGTACCAAATGTTCCAAGCTAAGAGAACAGTGTGCACAGAGGCCCTGGAGAGGGAGGATTGGTTCAAAAGAGAAAATGAAGAAGACCTGTTTGCTTATGGCTTAAAGAAGAAGAGCTAAAAGCATAACCAAAGCAAGCCAGAGAGTCTTGTGGCCTTAATCTAGAACTCTGTGCTTTCAATCTAGAACAAGGCCTAGTAGTGCACACAACAGAGCGAGTGCACTAAGTCCCCGTGTTTCTGTCCCCGCCCAGCACAAACTGCTGCAAAGAGACAAATTAAGTCAAAGGTGGAAAGGGGATCTTGAAACTTAGTCAGATCAGCTGTGTTGGCTTCCTCTTCCACTGTGTGGCAGTGGGGGGGCAGATGGGAGCGGACATCTTGACTGAACCATAGTGGGTGCAAGTGACACAGCTCCCTTGCTCCCTGGGCCTCATTAAGTCATCTCGACAAACTTGGGAGCTGATGGCTCCCTCTTCCGTGTGTTCCAAAGCCTGTCTGATCTATGCACTTCCAAATGAGCACAGTATGGGGGAAATTTCTAGACAGTTTACATAGTACTTTTAAGTTTGAATAAGATGTGAAACTGAGATTGCACAATTAGTGACAGAGACACAGAATGGGTTTCTTCTACCGGAAGGAAATATGAATAGAAAGTTGGACCCAGACTTCTGAGGGGTTTTATCATTTACTCAAGAAAGCACATATCCAGGGAAGTAACTAGAGATCACACTAAAGTTATTTTCTTTTATTGTTATTTTAATGGCATTAAGACTAAACATGAATTAATTAATAAAGAAAATAGACTCCAGTATAATTTGAGGGTCCAGGAAAATATCGAGCATTCTTTCAGTATTTTGGGTTTAGCAAAATACATTTTGCCAAACATTTTACCCCTAATTCAGAAAAGACATGCATATTTCAAAGGAAATTTAATCCATATGTTTCTGATTCATTTACACTTAATTCATCAAAATGTTGTTTTGTAAGAGTTACTCGGTGTCCAAGAAGTCTTAGAAGAGTCTTTTCTTTGAACCAGAAAGCTTTGTGCTGCCAGGACTAAATGGAACTCTACTTGCAAAGAGTAGGACCTAGTGTTCCTCTAGGAAGTTTGGCCCGTGGGCCAGACTCTCCTCCCAGAACGATGAGGTCCAGAGGAACAGGTAATACTGAGCATTAACAGGGAGCCTGCAGGGAGTGAAAGCAGCTCATCATTGTGTTATTGAGAGGCACTTTTTGTTTTCATTTTAAGTAGCCCCCCCAAAAAAAAAAAATCATTCCAACATTTCAACAAGAAAATGAAGGGCTTTGTTCCTTAGCATGGAATGTAAGACTTGGTTATTAACAGCAGATAAATATGTGATTTTATATTACAATAACCAAAGTGGATTTCCTCTGGAATCTGAAGCATTTTGTTATATGGAGTTGGCATTTCCTTGATGCCTTGCTGCAATGTGCTACTTGTTTTGAATGTTGAGAACGTTATGTTTTTATCTAACTGATGCTTGAGTTTCTCTGGTACATTTTTCCTCTTTGGGTATGTGCTTGCTTAACTTCCAAGAATTCAGGTAGTGATTCTGATTTTTGCTTTCTTTTTTTTAAAAAAAAAGAAGAATAAAAGGGTGCAAGACTCTGCTTTTGAAACCATATTGTCCTGTGATGCATTTTCTGTGGCTATTAACTTGATTGTGCATATATTATGGCAACAGTTCAAACCTCCTCCAAGGATGCAAACATCATGATGCAGTTACAGTGCTATCCCTTGATAGATGCAAGAAGCCGCAGCCTCCTGAATGACAATGAGACACAGGGGTCTAAAAATACAGAACTCATCAGATTCAAGACGACTGTAAAGATTTCCCATGATTAAAACCATAAAATATTTCAGGGAAGATAACTTATATAAAAATTAAACAGTAACAAAAGTGGTCACTCTTAATGAGTTTAATTAATTAAAGTTTAAAAACAGCATATATGATAACATTTATTGTGAATACTTATACATTTCACATATTCATACCAAATATGTATATCAAGTGATAAATTTCATTAAATATATATATGTATATATATATACATGTATATGTGTGTACATATATATATATATTTGAGGTTATGCCTTACGGCTCATTTTTCTTTGAAAACCCTTCCAAATTATCTGCATAAGTATTTTGCTGACTGAAAACATCAAATTGAAAGCAAAAGTTTGCAAATATGGGGATTTAGAGACAGAGAATCTAGAATGGAAACACTTTTTTCAGTCCAAAAAGTTGATCTGCACAGTTCAAGCTACAGCATTTGGAGTTTACATGAGAGCTGTCTTATCACTGCTTTCTAATTAGAACAAGGGAAAGAGACATCCACAAATAGAACTTGGATTAAGACCCAGCTCCATTATTTAGCAAGTAAGTTCCACTTTAAATGAAAAAAAAAAAAACAAACACAAACCTATGAGCCAGTTTCTGCATCTATAGACATCATAAAAACATTTTACCTACCACAAAGAAACATTGGGGGTATAGCCCAGTGGCAGAGAGCTTACTTAACATGTAGAAAACCCCTAGATTTAATCTCAAATACTAAAAGGAGGGAGGAAGAAAGGAAGGGAGAGAGGGAGGGAGGGAAGGAGGGAGGGAGGGACTTGGGATGCTAAAAAGAGGACAGAGAACGAGAGCAAATCACTCGTCCTTTGCCACAGATGTGAGAAAGTCTTACACTCTTCCAGTCATGTAACAAGCACACATGTAACAAGTAAGCCCCTTGAAAGAATCTCACCAATAAAGACACTTACACTGGAGGACACTGACCCCACTGACAGGACAAGTAAATACAATTTCTCAAAGAATTTATCATACTATATGCCAGGGAGAAAATTATTTATCTTAAAAATTAAAACACCAAAAGTTTTAGAGAAAAAAAAAACTTAACTAGATGTCTTAAGTATGTTCAACACAAAAGACTTATCTATGTTTTGACAATAATATGCAAAGGAGAATCAAACAGCTGTGGTTACATCCACCGTAGTCTTTGATTCAAGCAAAGGTTAAAGCAAAACCCATGCTTTGCATGCTCCAAGTCCCCTTATATTGGGGCGCAATCTGCAGTTCAACTTGCTGTGTGTTCTTATCGTCCTGGTATGAAGCAATAATTCCATGGAATGAAGATTGAAAATTTGTTTTTGTTTTCTGTAGCAAGACTCCATTGTAATCTTGTCTTCCATCAGGGACGAGGGCCCATGTGGGCCTCCGACACTCTGGTTTAAGGTTTCAAGGAAAGATGAAACACTCTACCTATCTCTCAAGGGCAGTAACAATAGCCTTGTAAACACATTGTTTCTTCTCTTAAGAACTCACTTTCAGAAATCTTGTGTCAAAAGAAAGTTCACGGTTTGTAAGGCCCTGTCTGGTTCTAATGGCAAAGTGGAGCCAATGCAAGGGGCCGATTTCAGCAGCTTTCAAAAGAGTTAGTTAATTAAAATCACCCTTGTCTTAACTTGCCTCTTTTTTTGTCTCTTTAGTTGGCCCAACTTGTCCATTAGTAGAATATTAAACAAATGAAAGCCAAAAGGGGAAATGAAGCAAGGTTCTTTCTATGCATGTTTCTAAGACCAGCAGTGTATGCTCCAAACCATGTCTACCAGAGCCAAAAGTATGAAAATAAAGCAACAGTTCTCCCTCTGATTGAAAACTACTTGAACTCAGTACTTGCTTCACATACCAAAAGTGATTATCATCCTCCGAGTTTAAAAAGAAATAGCAAAGCGGACGCTGCTAAGATGCAGTGTTTTCCTATATACACGCATTGAGGAGCCTCTTAGGAATACACTCAAGAAAGCAAGCTACCGCATAATTCGTTCACTAAGGCAATGCCTAAGGATGCCGCACGCTGTTTTCCCTGCTTAACTTGCTAACCTTGGGAAATAAAGCTTTGCTGCACGTCCCTAACAACCTTGGCTCCCTGATCATGTGATTAGAGAAAGAAATACACTCTCTGGCTTTCATTAGCTTAAGGACATCTGCAAAGGAGAACTTACAACACAAAACAATCTTGGTTGCTGATCGTGTTCTCTCATCTGGACGGCACAGTGTTAGTGTCAACAATCGCAGTAAACAGCGTGGCCAGAGCTAACATAAACATTTCAGAAATCATAAGCTTAATACCGTTGTTCAGAAGTTGGATCAAGCTATGACTAAACTCTCTCCTGCGCTGTAGACCACAGGCTGGAGCCTGACTTTGATGCATTTCCAGAAAGAAAGCGGATCCAAACCTGCACGCTGGGAGAAAAGCGAACGTTGCTGGCACTTGGACACACATGTGTCGATAGGTGTGTATGCATAGCGTCTGGGGGTGACCGAGGGCAGCAATGGGTGGGAAGCTTTCTACGCATCTGTCTGTTACTAAACTCAAGTATGAAAGCAGATACTGTTTATTTCTGTGCTGACTGCTCTTCGATGCTAGCTCCTCCTCTGGTCACATTTTTTTTTTAAATAGCTCCATGCCATTCCTATTATGTGCAGACTCTCTTTAGACCCAGGGCGAGACAACGGAAAAAACAAACCTAAACAAAAGCAAACAGAATCGAAATGCTCTGGGTTTGCTTTATAAACACACCAGCCCCAAGGTAGGCAACTACCTTCAGAGAAAGCAGCAATAATTTGCTCAATCCCTGATTCTCAAATGAGAACTCTGATGTCACTTATGAATTCACGATATTCTTTTTGGCCTTCGTCATTTTGTCCATCCAAAAATGCTCCTGAGCGTCATCTTTTTCTCAAAACTGACTGTTTATTGCTAAGGGACCTTCTTGTCATGGTAGTACCTGTACACTCGCTGCTCTTGGCCTGCTTCTGAATGATTAGAACCCTGCCACTCTGATCCAAAAATTCCTAGCAAATGAATAAAACAATTCTCTCTATTTTTTATAGTCATGTGGGACAGCCTTTTACAATTTAGGAACTGCTTTTTTCACGGTTTCTACCACTGTTACTTTTCAGCGAGTTTGGGAGAGGTGAGCCAATAGAGAATTAGGATTCACATTTGCCAGATTAAAAAACAGAAGGCCATCCATGTCTGGGCTAGAATTTAAACCCCCAACTCGGGATGCTAATCCCTCGCTCATTTGGACCATATCATGTTATCTCTCACCAAACCAAGAAGCTTTAGATAGTCCCCACTTTGCATGTTGTCTTTTAGTCTTCTGATAACTTATTGTGGGCCAAGAAGATGTAGACTGAGTGTACCTAAAGCGGGAATAAACAACAGCTCTATTAAACACTTTGCAGAAATCTATGCTAATGGCTAGGTAAAAAAATATTAGTCTCCTAACAGATGTACTGTGTAGTATCTTCTCAAAAATCTCTCCATAGGCCCAGATCCGGTTAATGAAACTCATCATTTACACATATAAAATGGGTTCTGGAAGAAAACTAGGTATCGCATTCAAGACCATGATGCTCGTCAATAGCTGAGGTGGGATTTAAACTGAGAATGTTGGAGTCTAGACCTTAAGTTTTGGTACCAGACTATAACTGTAATGCATTTTCAGACAAAGACTGTGAAGTCTGAACTTAAAGCTAGCCCAGGGACTTACCAAAACCTCTTACTTGGTTTTGCTCATGGTCTCGTTCTGTTTCTTGACTTTCTGAACTTAGAGCAACAGGGTACCAAATCGGCATTTCACCTTCGGCCTTGTGAAAATTGTGTTCAATGGCACTGGGTTTTGATCCTACTGCATGTACTAGCTCTGTGGGAGCCTAGGCTGTTTGGATGTTCACCTTACTAGACCTGGAAGGAGGTGGGCGGTCCTTGGACTCCCCACAGGTCAGGGAACCCTGACTGCTCTTGGGGCTGATGAGAGAGGGGGAGTTGATTGGGGGAGGAGGGGGGAAATGGGAGGCGGTGATGGGAAGGAGACAGAAATCTTTAATAAATAAATAATAAAAAAAGAAAATTGTCTTCAACTAATATCTGCTTAGCTAGTTTTCCAAAGAGCAAAAAGCCACTATCCCATTCCTTTCTTCCATTTAAAAGTCATTTGAGAAGACTTTACCATGGTTTCAGTACATTGCAAACTAAGAACAATTGCAAAACATGAGACCACCTTCAAGAAGTTTATAATTCAAGTTAATAAAACACAATTTCAAGCTATCACCAAAAAATACTAATATTGTCAATGTAAAAATAAATAGTCAAAAGTATAAAAATGATCAAAATAAAAGTAGGTTTCATATCAACAGACTAAGCTCCTTGTTAATAAATAGTAACATTAGATAGTTACTAGTTATTATAGCCTTACCTAACACAGATTTTAGATAAGGAATTTGTGGATTTTCATAATTAAAATTTTGCTTCACTTTCTATGAAAATATCTAGAAAAAAATCAGTGAATTACTTCTTATACCAAAATTCTCTTCTATCTCTCTTCAATCTAAGTTCCTCCACTGGGGTCAACCTCTGAGCTAAGTCTTTAGGCATTTCTGATCACTGACCTCAATTTCTCTTGTCTAAAAGAAACTATGGTATTTAGCATTTAAGCAGAAATCTGTTCGACGCAAATGATAGAAGCTAAAACTAGCCCATTTTAAGGGAGGAAATCATCAGATTATATTTACAAAAACAATTCTTATATTCATTGTAGACTGCAATCTTGGCCAAACACCAAACTTAATAGAAATGATGACCTATATCTATTTTTTTCATCTATATGACTTTTATTAATAATTTGCTCTTTTTCCTTTTCTTTTTTTATATTATTATTATTTTATTACTTTTAAAAAATAGCAATCAAAATTCCCACTTCCTCATCTCCTCCCACTTCCTTCCCACTTCCTCCTCACATCCTCCCCCCACCCCCTCTAATCTTAAGAGGGGGCAAGGCACCCTGCCCTGAGGGAAGTCCAAGGCCCTCCCCCCTACATCCAGGTTGGGCAAGGTTATTCATTTTTTATGAAGAATAAAGCACAGGTTTCTTTCGATCTTAGTTTCATTTAAAACTCCCATCTTACTAACTACACAGTTGAAAGCATACTGAAAAGAGAATGACTAAGCTTTTGTTTTGCTATTCTTTGGGCAACTGAGAGCTCTATCTATTCTCATCCAAATGTCTAACAGAGGTAGCAACTCCTAAAGCATCCTGCTCCTGTGGTTCTCAACCTTGTTCCCTCAGACTCACCTGGAGCTCTTTTTAAAAAGGAGCCAGTGTCATTCCTTCAGCTTGTCTTTCAGAGCAATTCTGCAAGAAGCCTGGGAGTTGCGAGCCTTGCTAACAGGACACCTTCAATGCCTACAGTGTGATACTACGTGCAAACAAAGGTGAAACCCCACTGACAGCCAGTCCCTGTCATAGCATCTGATAAGTCAAGGATTCATATATGTTCCCCGCCTAATGCCTAAAGAATGGAAAATTAATGTTGGATGCCAGAGGAGGACAAAACAAAGGTGATTGGTAGAATTTAAACTTACGTTTTCCCTCAAATTTGGTGGTGTGGGGGAAAAATCACTTATTAATAAGTAATAATAATAAGTGAGGGACTTATCAGATACTCTGACAGGCACGGAATGTCCCTGGGGTTTTGTCTTTCTTTCCACACTAGCATTACACGGTTGGCATTTAAGGTGCATCTTGGCTATAATAGCCAACAACTCTTGGCAGTGTCACAGCAAGGATCCCCTTCCAACCGCGAAATGTGTGTGAATGTGCCCTTTGCTTTCAGGGTTATGCTTATGCCCAAGCAATTTGAGAAAGAATTATTTACTATTACCCATAGGTTTATAGAGACCATGAACAAGTGGTTGTTTTTTAAGGTATGTCTTCAGGCAGAGACAAGCATATTCAGACAAACCCAGAGAACTCTCCCCTCAAATGTCACTGTCTATCTGACAGTTTGTCCACAAGCCATTTGAAAGCTGAAGGCCAAAACAGTTGCGGTTACTAAAGATCAAGTGTTTTAGGGGGCTCGTTGGTGGGCCGTGCGAAATGACAGAACCATAAAGTTTTCTATAAATGTCACCTATAGTTAAAGATAATGTGAGCATGATCTTTCATCTAAGAAGAAGCAGGAGACCATTAGAAGAGCGGCCTCTTGGCTACCGTTTTACTCATAAGTTATAGTAACAAAAACCAAACTGAGTAGTTTTTGGAAGAAGGGGCCCATTCACATCGACAGTATCAGATAGAAAAGCCCTAAAATGTGGCAGCTGGCTGCTTAAAGGTTTTATTTGTCCCCAATCTAAAGGGATCTAGGCAGCTGCTGTGCTGGCTGCTCTTCAAATACCTTCATTCTATAGCCACTGATAGATACATATATACACACACACGCACATACTTGAAGGAAATCTCTAGATCCCTTCTCAGCAGCCCAATTGGCAGAAAATAAGAGTAAAACAAACACAAAAGCTCGCGTTTTGCAATATTAGTGAAGAAGACAGTTATCTTTGCCCCGCCCCCTGCC
>NC_022021.1:64393387-64418368 GCF_000317375.1 Microtus ochrogaster
GAGAGAGAGAAAGAAAGAAAGAAAGAAAGAAAGAAAGAAAGAAAGAAAGAAAGAAAGAAAGAAAGAAAGAAAGATCTGAAACATCTGCTTGGACTTCAGAGTCCTCTCTAAAGCAGAAACCAAGCCTAGAAAGGTTACATGTTTCAACGCCACGCAAAACCAGGGAGAAAGTTCAACTGCTTATCCTGTTTGACCTTGGCGTTAGCACGGGATCACGTTGATCCTGATGGAGAGATTAAAACGCCAAGTCCAGAACCGCTCACCAAGCAAATTCACTAGGGGAGTTCGAAGAGTTCTTTGGCAATGGGACTTCATATGGAATTAGCAGAGACGATCCCAGGCCACAAATGTAGCAATATTTTAACTCAGTGTGCAAAATATCAAAGATAAGGCAGAAGGTTGGAGACCATAGTGAAGTTTTCAAATGTTGCTTTCCTAGCAGTGTTGGTCAAGAAAACACAGGCAAGTATGAGAACTGCTAAAAGAATTATTTAAGGAGGAAAACAACAACAACAACAACAAAGTAAAGAACACCAGGAACCATGGAAGGACAGGAGAGAGCTGAGGGTGTCAGGGATAGCGTTGGAGAGAGGGTGCAAGCCACAGTATGTTACCTTCTACATATGTATAAGTTACAAAATCTTCTTGTCTCCTCTGAAAAATATTTCACCCTGCAGAAAAACACCACATAACCATCTATGCCTTCTCTCAGTAAACAGCAAAGCAGCTCTAGGCAGTGAATTACAACTATAAACTTAAAACATTGAAAAGCAAAGAGGAAGACTTGCAACAAAGACAGGCCAGCAATGAAGACCAACACCAACCCACCAGCCCATCCCTGAAGCTGTTCTGTGAAAGCCACTGTAAGTCTGTGGACTGGGAGCTGGGTTCAATTCGCATGTCAGCCACAACTGACGACCTCACAAAGTTTCTTATTGTTTTTGTTCCTCAGTTTCCTCGTTAGTAAAATGTAAATATTAGAGTAGGGAAGAGTCTGGAACTGAAGATTTTATTTAAGTAGTAAAAACCTACTTAGGAATTCCATGCTTTCTTTCTCAACTTCTTCCTTTTGACTAGTTCCCATCTCTCTTCTTCTCCCTCTCCCTCTCCCCCTCATCTCCTGTTTGTGGATCAGATATAAGCTATTAGCTAATCTCCAGTGCCATGTCTACGTATCGCCATGTTCCCCACCATGCTGATCACCAACTACTTTTCTGTTATGAGTTAATGTGGTCACAGTGTCTCTTCACAAATATTCACAGTAGTCACATCCTAGTTCAAAATTCCCACAATAACAAAATCACTAAGGTTAAATATCTCCCCAGAAAACTGTAAAGAGACGGTACAGAGCATATGAGGGCAATCTCGCTAAAATAGCTTCCACGACATGGATTACTGGGGTTGACTCAGTGACCTGGATGACTTGGAAGGTGTTCCCTTCTTCCTAGCCATTCCATGTGTGTCCCTGCCTGACAGGAGAACTGATCTTTGTCCAAAGATATGCAGATAGCTACCCTCCTCAGCTAGAATCTCCAAACAAGCTCTCAAGAGGCACTAATGAGATAAGCAATTAAATAGATACAACTAGTATTCATTGGCAGATTAGCTATTTTCATAACAACTGTAAGAGGGCCTTCATCTTTCCAGCCTTTTTTGTGTAATTACAAATGTTTCTTTGATGCTTTCACTGTCATTAATGGATGTGTTTAACTAGCAAATGTAGCATCATTTGCGATGCTCTCAACGACCATACTTTTTCTGTTCAGACTGCAAATTCATCGCAGCTAACACAACACTTTTGATTTTTATTGGGGCCAAAGAGATAGTTCAATAGTTAAGAGCCCTGGCTCTTCTTCTGCAGGATCTGGCTGGGTTCTAGTCCCAACACCCACATGGTGGTTTGCAATCATCTGTAATTCCAATATTCCAGTTCTAAGGCATCTGACATCTTCCTTTGTCCTCCCAGGCTTACACATGACGTGTGTGTGTGTGTGTGTGTGTGTGTGTGTGTGTGTGTGTGTGTGTTTTGTGTGTGTTTCATTTGCCTGTGTGTGTCAGTGTGTGTGTTTGGTTGTGTGTGTATATGTTTGTGTGTGTGTTTGGTGTGTGTATGTGTAAAGTTTATGGAGTATATGTAATAGGGAGATGTGTGCCAGCAAAATACCCATATGCAGAAAAATAAATAAATCTTTTTTAAAAAGAGTTTTCCACTGTTTTTACTCAATTCCTAAAAGATATATACTACAAAAAATTCTTAATGACATTGAATGTAGCAATTGATGAATTCATTGATTTTTACTAAAATTACTGAGTCCTGTAGCCAGCCGTATTCAGTGTCTATAATTCCAGGGGGGAAATGTTCAGCTGACTAAAAAATAGTAACAAGTAAAGGCAATAGACAAAAATCAGCGACTCTGACATTTTTAAAAGTTGTGCAACAGAGCCAGCAACATGATCACACTCTTACTGACACACAGAAGGTTTCCCTCCTTGATAATTAGATTTTACCATTTTTCTGCTTTTTACTACAAAAAATTTTAAATTAAATTTAATTTTCTTATTTTTCTTGTGATGATATCAGAGAAAACAAGACACATTTTTTTCTCTCTGATTTTTGTTATCTGCTTGTATTTGAGATGGAAATACATAATTTAAAAAAAAAACCATAGCTGCATGTATATAATTCATACCTAAAAGAAGGATGTCACAAAACAGCAAAGAAACATACAACAGTAAGGAACTCGCATGACAACTTTGTTGTGCGTGCTAGATATTTTGCCAGGGTGTGTAGTTTGAACAGATGAGTGTATCCTTCATGTCAACCTTTCAATTCCCTGTTAAAATTCACTATTGCAAACGTTATTACACCTAAATGCCTTTTTAAGATATCTGTTCATCTCATGTAGTTACAACAAAATCATTAGAAATCCCCATAACCAAATTGTGTTTATTACAAGCCAATTAAGATTATATATGCACAAACAAACCATGATGCTACTTTTGGAAATTGCTCTGGTCACTATTGTTTTTGGAATAACTGTTCCTCTTCCCACATCCCTATCTCAAAATGGCAATTTTCAACTTCAAGTTCTCCAAATAAGCAGGAACCTTCATGAAGGCAGACAACGCGAATTCAAAACCAGCGAGTACAAGTCCATGATATGTGCTTGCATTTAGTGTGCTCCAATGACAGAGTTCAGCCGGGACCATGGCCAACACCTGCTACGTGCCAGCTGGGGCACACGGTGCTCGATGCTCCAGGAGTAAACCTGACCCTAAACAAACCAGTAAAGAGAAGAGAGAAGCAGCCAAGACAGCCAGACCCAACCGAGTCGCTGTTTCTACTCGAAGCTGTGAGAAACGTCCATCCGAATAACTCAGATTCACTGAAACAGCAGAGCAGTTAGGTGCGTTTATCAGATCGGCCTGCGTCTGTTGTGACAGAAACAGCTTGTTCTGCTTTTCAGTGAACCCACTGGTGTAAAAACAACTCCAGCAGGCCCTGAGCTCCAGCGGAGCGCTGTTCGTTTTACAGGTTAGCACAAAGAAGAGGCTTTTAAAGACGTTTTTTGCTTGAGAGTACAGAGGGGAAAAACTTTACAGAATGGTTATGACAGAAGAAGTGAGGAAGGGAGTTGTTTAAAATCGAGTCTACCAGCTGGATGGTGGTGGCACAAGCCTTTAATCCCAGCACTGGGAAGGCAGAGGGCAGGCTGGGTCTCTGTGAATTCGAGGCCAGTCTGATCCAGTCTACAGAGAGCATTCCAGGAGAGGTAGGGCTACTCTGTCTTAAAGGGGGAAAAAAGGAAGAAAGGAGCTTTGGGTGCAGGAATTGCAATGTGTTGTTGGCATATCCTTTGGGGCTGGATGCCCCTTGATCAGCTAGCTGTTCTCTTCATTTTGACTGATTATGGTTTTCTGGAATGCGGTGAAGTGATGTGGTTTTCTGCGTCTTTGTTGCAGAGTGAGCGATGCACAGCTACAGGTAGAAGGGTAAGCATTTAGGGTACAGTTAGGGATTGCTGGTTTCATAAAGTTGTATTTGCGGGTTCTCTTCCCATACATAAGGAAGATGAATTATATATAATGTATTGTATATAGTGCAGAGTCATTATAAATCAACACTATCCAGTCCAGGAGAAAACGGATACAAGCTACATATATAATTTCTAATTTTCCAGTGTCTAATTTTTAATTATCTAATGTCTCTAATTAAAAACTAACAGACAAGTAAAATTTGCTTTAATGGATAAGGTCAATATCATTAACCCAACATATTAAAACATTATTTCACTCTGGCATCAATTTGTAAAATATTTGTACAGTAGTTTACATTCTGTTATTTTTTTTTCAAACTAAGTCTGTGGTGTTTGGTGAGTGATACACAGAATCATCCCTAGTTCACGCTAACTACATTCCAAGTTTTTAGCAGCAGCACATGGAATGGCTCGCATCATGGCTGTGCCTCAGAACTAAGGGCAGATGAGTGAGTTTGGTTTTCATCTTTATGTTTGTGCATACATTGTCATATTTATCCTGTAGAGCAGGCTTCCTCTTCAGCCACACATTATTGACTGGGTGTGCAGTACCAGGCTTAAGTTCCTTCATATTGAACAGTGTGCTTAAGTCCAGTCAGACAAGTGATGGTTACTTCTAAGACATTAGTGCCAGTACTGTGCCATCTGGCACATATGGCCAGGCCAGTCACTGTAACTTACAAAATTTATAATGGGTTAGAACTTTTATTCATTTGGCTGGCTTTTTCATCTGATCTTTCTCTCCAGATTCTGAACTGAATTTATAGACGTGTTTGCAGCCTCTCTAAGTTTGCTAATTTCACTTCACAAGTAGGTTTTTAAAATCCTCATCTGACATGTTAACTATTTTAGAATCTTCTAGTTCAGTAGTTATGCTCCTTTGGAGGAGTCGTGATGCCTAGCTTGTTTTGTGCTTTTTGTGTTTCTGTTTGATAAGGTGAACATCTTTATGTTTGGATATCTCTTCGAGTTTGATATGAGGATCTTCTCATTGAACATCCTACTCTTATGTGCTCAATCCTCAGGACCACTTAGAGACCAGGAAAAAAACCTGCTATAACTACAACTACATCAAATTATAGAAGATACAGAAATAAATGAATGTATAGAAGAAAGAAAAGAGAATGAGACACAGGGACAAAAGGTGAAGGAAGAGATAAGAAGAAAAGAAAATGCTTGCCTGATACTTTTAATGTATTAATAAAAATAAAGGGATGCATGAAGTGAAATATTTCACATAAATTTTTAATACGATAGAGTAAAAATACTGCCAAAAGTATAGGAAAAGGAGAAGGAAAGAGGAGGCATAAAAGGCACAATGAAAAAACAAAAACAAAAAGAAAGATCAAGTGCTGGAAGTTTCCTTCTTGGAAAATGTCAGTTACATGCAGAGTGGGGGCATCAGTTCAACTGTCGACTCTTATCTAGCCTTCAGTTTCCTTTCCTCTAAGTGTCTAATGTCCCCCAGACTTGTTCTTCCTTCTCTAAGTAAGAGGGGGCTCTACAGGTCTCATACTTTGTTATCTGTGAGCTGAGCAGCTTGTCTCATTCACCCATAACTCCTCCTCAAATCATACCTCCTAGTTTGAATACTCGGGCTGTCTCCCAGAATTTTCTGGAGAACGGGTTGTAACCACAGTCTGAGATCTAGACAGGTAGAGGATATGTCTTTGTGCTCTCAAGAGCGCCTCACATTGATTACCAAGCTGGAATGATACAGTCAGGATGTTCAGAGTTTCTGGGCTCTCCAGCAGTATATGATAGAGAGGTGACTCCAGATGGAGCTCAGGGCTATCAAACTCTGGAGTTGTTCTTCATTGATGCGATCTGTCTCTGTGTACTTCACTAACTGAACTAAGTTTCCTGACTCTGGCACATTTCACCTTGGCAATGGCCAGCCTTCCTACTTCCACCACTGCTCCCTAGGGCTATTTCACACCCTGAGGCTGTGGCAGAATAAATTCAGGATCCCAGACCTGGGCTCCTTTCCTCAGGACCCTGTGGGTAGCTCAGGATTAAACAATAGGTTCTCAAGTTAGTGCTGGATCAGTTGTCTCCAAGTTATATAGAGCAACAAAATGGGATTCCTTTTCATCTTTGACCCATCTGCTGGAGAAACCACTGAGAGATGTGGGCTTGGGCTGGGGTCGCAGGCTTGCCTCTGAGCTGAGACTTCCGTTTTCTCTTGTCCTTCCCGGGAGCTCTGTAGTTGAAGCTGTGCTGAGCTCATCCCACCTCTTCTCCAGTGCAGTACCTGTTCATTTCTCTCCACTACCGCGATCCCATCACCATCTGGGTACTTTTCCAGATCTGTTCCTCTTTCCATCTTTTTTTTTTAATTTTTCTTATTCTAACTCTTCTCATACCAGTCCACATGCATCCCACTTGCAGTCTGTCATCTTACCCTGTGTAGACCTTTTAAATAACCTATAAAAGCAAGAAAACAGATAGATATTGAAAGGAATAATTGAATTAATTGTTGGTATGAAGCAAATGCAAAGAAAATTTTTCTGTATTTTGCCTTTTCCTTCTAAATTTTATACTATGTGTTTTGATTAGACTTTCTCACACCCCTTAAGTTTTTATGAAATATTTAAGTGTTCTTCTTAGAAGTTGTAATATTTTTATGGGATTTTTAAATATTGTGACTGAAATTTTCATTGTTTTGGCATTCTAAATAAAATCAGATTCATGAATGCACTGAGGCACATAATCAGAGCAACCTGAGGCATCTGGACTGACTTTCAAGCTGTCGTAAGAGACCAGTCCAGAAAGTAGTTTCCTTGTGGATCTAATAAAGAGTTTTAGGATCCCTATAAATAATCAGTGGCTGTCAGAAACTTGAAATGGAAAAAAACAAGCCAATATATTTTATGGAGATTGCCAGTGTGAAAATGTCAGTAGTTAAGATTTTCTGAACCACAATAGCACTCTCTTGGCCAAAGATACAGTGCTTCCACAGGAGGGAAGAATAAGATAGAGGGAGGGAGGGAGGGAGGTAGGGAGTGAAGGAGGGAGGGAGGGAGGGGGAGGGAAGAAGAGCCTTCAGTTGACCCAATTTCAACCCATACCTCATCAATGAACTGTTGGAACAAATAAAAGGGCCAAGCACACAGAACCATGACCACAGGATCTCCATGACTCTGGGTAACAGCAAGATATCTGAGAGGAGTCTTGGAGAAAGCTCAGTATTGGTTGCATAGCAGAAGCCAGAGACTTTGAACCAGACCAATGACTCACTGCAATGAGCATTTGCAAGCAAAGCCATTTGGACAAAAGGGTCTACTGTGTGACACACTGCAGTTCCCAAGGCCACTATGACAATGAAGCATATGATGGAGAGGTGGGGAAGATGGAGGAGTGGAGAGGTACATGTACAGCAGAACGGGAGACGCAACAAGTCTAACTGGTATGAGAGAAGGCAGAGATTGATTGAGAAGCAGGTCAATGCCCTGGGGGTTGATGAGAAGATTTTTCTGTTTCTTTATTCTCATAAGTATTAATTCATTTGCTTTCCTTCTCTCAGGAATTATTGTCAAGTTTTCAGTGTCTAGAAGAACTACTGTGCTATGTTTTGTCTGGTTTTCTAGTTTTTCAATATGAAAGATAAATCTCTACTCCTATTCTTCTGCTATATATAGAAGTAGAGTTACTGATATTAAAATAGATAAGCTTTAATTAATACCGGGTGGTGGTGGTTCATGCCAGTACTTGAGAAGCAGAGACAGGAGGATCTCTGTGAGTTTGAGGATAGCATCATCTACACAGTGAGTTCCAGGACAGGCCTCCAAAGCTACAGAGAAACCCTGTCTCTAAAAAACAAATAAAAAAATAAAATAAACAGATAAAAAAATATTAAATTGCAAAAAAGGAAAGTGTTGTAAGAGGGGCCTCTTGTTAGTTCCCGTCAGTTCCCAGACCCCAAATAATGACACAGAAACTATATTATTTAAAGCACTGCTTGGCCCATTAGATCTTGCATCTTTTTGGCTAACTCTTACATCTTAATTTAACCCATTTCTATTAATCTGTGTATTGCTACATGGCTGTGGCTTATCAGGTAAAGTTCTGTCCAGCTCCAGCACGGCTACATGGCTTCTCTCTGACTCTGCCTCCTTTCTCCCAGCATTCAGTTTAGTTTACCCCACCTACCTCTATTCCCTGTGCAGGCCTAAGACAGTTTTCTTTATTTATTAATGGTATTCACAGCATACAGAGGGGGATCCCACATGAGGAAAAAAGAAACAAAACCCCAAATCTTTCTAACTAGCAATCTACACACACAACTGTAGCCATGACACATCCACAGAAAAGCCCCGAGGTCCCTCCAGAGCTTGTGGTTGAGCTGATTGTTCAAAGCCTTTCTCTGTATGAAGCCTATTTTAAAAGACTATGGGAAACGGCTGGTTTCCAAAAACAGGGATATCAGCAAATATGTTACAATGAAAACAGACAGAAAAAATAAAAGCAAGTGAACTAAACAATTCTACCATGACAAATCTTAAAGAAACAAAATACATATTTTATATGACTCTAAAGTAGCTATTATAATTATGACCAGTAAGTATGCTCAGGAAAATTATACACAAATCAAAAAAATAATAATTTCACCATAGAGACAGTATAAAGAGTAATAATTAATAATAATAATAACCAAAGGAAATTTTGGAAGTTTGCAAATAGCTGAACTGAAAAATATATACTACAAAAGCTCTATAGATTTGATCAAGCAGAAAAAAAACTTACATACATGAAGAGAGCTCATTTGAAAAGTTCCAGGTTTTTTAAACAGGGAAAAGAAATGAGGAAGAGTGAGGGAGAGGGAACAAAAGCAGAGGAAAAAGCTGGAAGATTTATCAGAGAATATTATTAGGTCCGGAGTATCCACGTTACAGCAGGAGGAGAAAAAGAGAGAAAAGCCCAATATGCATTTAAATTCTTATATGTGAGATCGTAGAAAGGGAAGGGAGAGAAGGCGAACATAGATAAAGATGATGAAATTTGAAACAGGACCCAGAAAGAAGCAAAATGTTTTTGAGGCAATAGAACATATGTGACCATGAAAATAGAAAGGAGAATGGGGGGAATGTAAAAGTACACAGAAAGAGGAAGGGAAGAGATTTTTTTAAATGTTTGAAAAAGCTTAAAGTCATAATGCCAGCAAACATACTTGTGTTAATTTAAAAGTGAAAAGTAAAAATAGTTAACAAAAGAAACACATTTAAGATTTCCCAACCCAAGAATGGAAGTGAACATTCAAATTTAGAAATGTAACAGACCAAAATAAGAATCTAAAATAATTCAAACCATTGCATATTATAATCAAACTGTAACAAAACAATGGATTTTGAAAGCTCAAGAAAAAAAACAGTACTCATGAGGTACTAGATAGCATCTACCAGTAAGTACTGCTAGCATATTTCTTAGCAGAAATGATTAAGAATGCAAATGAAAGAGATGATATATTCACAAAGTAAGAAAGGAAGAAAAGCCTGCCAATTGAGAAACTACTAAAGATTTAAGCATAAAATACTAGGAAACTAGAAGAAAGCATAAGGAAAATCACAGTACATTTCTAGTCAATAGTTTTTCAAATGTTACTGAAATTACAGGCAACAAAAACAAAAATAAACAAGTACTGAAATCACAGATTAAAAAGCTTTTGTAGATAAAAGAGCAGAGACAAGAAGAATGAGAGGAAAATATTGGTCAGCTATACATTGTATCTGGCTCATAACCAAGATGCATTGAAATGTATGCATCTTAAAACTTACTCAATTTAAAAATGGTCAAAAATGTTGGGTAAACAGTTCTCTTAAAAATACGTACAAGTGGCCAATGGATCTAAGAAAATACACCTAGACTCAGAGATCAGCACTGCAATAAGATATCACTTAATTTCTGTTAGTATGAAAGTTATTTAAAAGAAAACAGAAAACAATAAATGTTGAGGAGAAATGGGGAGAGAGAATCATTGTAAACATTGGTATGAAGATGAATTAGCACAGGTTTTTTTCTCTCATATATTACATCCCAACCACAGTGTCCCCTCTCTCCTCTCTTCACAATCCCCACCCACACCACTGGGTCATCCACTCCTCCTCCATTTCCCTCCAGAAAACGATAGTTCTCCTAGGGATTTCAAACAAACATGACAAATCAAGTTTCAATAAGACTAGGCACCTCCCCTCATATCAAGACTGGACTAGGCAACCCAGTGGGAGAAAAAGGGTCCCCAAAACAGGCAAAATAGTCAGAGACAAGCCCTGCTCCCACTGATTTTTGACATGTTTTCAATGAGCTCATTGATTTAGTTCTCTGGGAGTCATTCCTATCAACGATTCATCTGAATGTCTTTATAACTATATTCTTATATGAAAGATGCTTCAAAGACTCACTTTGAAAAGAAACTCCATGAGTTACTTAGTTGCATATTAATTATCTCTTTCCTCACTCTATGCATTGGGGACTATTACTCTTGCATACTTTCTTAAATTTAGGGACAAAGTTAAATCATGCAGTAATAAGAGGAAGTCAAAAATACTTCTAATACTTCTAACAAAAAGTAATAAAAATCAGAATGTGACTCTTAAAAACTGGGTTTGCAATTTCTTGGTATGGAAACATAAGATACTCTGAAAGCAGTAAAACCTCTCACCAAGCTTTCAGGTTTTATTTTCTTATTTCCATTGAAACAAAAAACAGGGTCATTTTTCACCTATTTTCATAAGGAATCAGTTTTGTACATAGATCCCATTGTAATGGCAGAGGATTGAAATAGATGAAAGTTCTCAAAGGCAATGCGAGTGATGAACACAGGGGCACCAAGCATCCAAGCATCAAAGTCCCTCAAGGAAGCTAGAAGTTATCCAGGAAGAAGGGCTTGGAAAGAGAGCAGCTTTGTCATAGACACCAAATATCTTCACCCAAGAAACCCAGAAAATTCAGGCCAGACTTCCACTGAAAATAGATAAAGCTTTCAGACAGGAATTTCAGACATTTCACAGTGACATCCTAGTGGCGTCTATAATTTGAGTATAATGAGGAGAGGAATCAGTATAACTGTACACAATGATTCCAAGTGGAAAAAAAAAATTCCCAGCTTGAAAGTTGATGTTCCCTTTTAGGTTTGTCCCTGATGAGAAACTTATTCTTTAAGAATTTCATACATGATGTATTCTGATCAAATTCATACCAAGCCCCCTCTGTGCCAACTCCTCCTGTACACCCACTTCATTTTCCTCTCCTAACTTTATGTACCCATTTTAAACCCACCAAGTCCATTCAGTGCTGCCAGTAGGGGCACAGGGCTCCGCTGGAGCTTGAGCAGCCCATCAGGCATTGCGCCTCTGGAGCAAACTGTCACTCTAGCTCCCCGCAGGTATCAACCGCCAATAGCTTTTCTGCTAGTGGTGGGACTTTGTAAGCCCCTCCCCTATCCACTCAGATTTTAGACGGCTCCATCTTATGAAGATCTTATGCATGCAGTGACAGTGCTTATAGTGTGGCTGGGGATTGTTTAACATTTCCTCCGTGTAGTGTAGCGAATCAACTGAAAACCTTTGCTCTGGTTGGAATTGCAATAGTTATTGCAGCTGATGTAAAGAAAGCTCAGGTGTCTAAGTCAAAACCTACTGCAAATATGTGGTGGGCTCATACAAAAACAAAATCCTAAAAAGCCAATAAGTATCACAGTTTCTATTTTTTTAATACGAACTATGATACGTATTGACTTTTTGGTGGTTGCTGTGAACTGAACTCAGGATATTTGGAAGAGCAGGCAGTGCTCTTAATCGCCGAGTCATCTTTCCAGCCCCATCGTAATTCAAACTATACCTATATATCTGGAAGTTTCTTTTTTGGCTGAGTAGTAAGTTACACTGTGGAAACAATCCCAAAGCCTGGAGGAATTAGAATATATAATTCTGGGTGTTGAAGAAACAAAACAGATATTGTTAGAGAATAGAGTTCCCTCCTCGAGCCGTGTCAAAGACGGTTGTGTTTAAGTTTTGGTCAGTTAAAAGTGTAATAATTCCAGTGACTAGGACTGGGGGAAAAAAGAAGTAAGAGGACAGATGTAATTAGGACAGATCAAATGAAGAACTAGGTCTGATATTGTGACATGGCGGGTGGCTTTATATTAATAATAGTGGTGATAAAGTTGATTGCACCTAGAATGGATCATACGCCATTCACCTGTAAGAAGAAAATTGTTAGGTCTCCAGATGCTCCTGCATGGGCTAGATTTCCAGCTAATGAGGAGTATACACTTCAACCTCTTCCAGCTGCTGCTTCTGCTATTGAAATGTTAGGAGGAGATGTGGAGTGATGTACTCCAGCTTGTGCAGTCTAAAAGGTAGCATTCTCAAAAACAATAGAGATTAAAAAGGAGCAAGGCCCTCAGGACCGTGAGGGGTACACCCACACTCTGAGACAATGGGGATATTCTTTCGGGAATTCATCAAGGCCAGCTGGCCTGAGTCTGAAAAAGCATGGGATAAAACCGGACTTGCTGAACATAGCAGACAATGAGGACTACTGAGAACTCAAGAACAATGGCAATGGGTTTTTGATCCTACTGCACGTGCTGGCTTTGGGGAGGCCTGGGCAGTTTGGATGCTCAACTTACTAAACCTGGATGGAGGTGGGCGGTCCTTGGACTTCCCACAGGTCAGGGAACCCTGATGGCTCTTCAAGCTGATGAGGGAGAGGGACTTGATCAGGGGAGGGGGAGGGAAATGGGAGGCAGTGGCGGGGAGGAGGCAGAAATCCTCAATAAATAAATAAATTTAAAAAAAAAAAAGGAGCAAGGCCAATCAATGATTTTGTCAAAACCTGACATCCCAGTTTATAAAGTTTCATACCAGACAGGCCCAAATTTCAGACCAAAAAGTCCATGTCTCCAGGCTGAGACCTACCTAATTTGTCTTTCTTTGGCCTTAATCATTCTTTAAAAGACAGAAATGATGCTGTAGTCCCCCTAATGGAACCCTAGTAAATTATAATGGGTACAGGGTGTTTTATCCTACCTAGGTAGCTCAAATAAATAAAGTGATTTTTCTCAAAAAAATAATAAACTAATATCAGATACTAAGGTCAGTCCAATCACTAAATGAAGGTAGAGAAAAATCACACAATACCCTACTCCAGGCTCTTTTATACATGCAAGAAGGATTAAAATTCTGTTCAGTGTACATATGGAATTATCAAGCCTAAAATGGCTCCTGAAGCATCCTGACATGGACCACTCACTTGCTTTCATTGCAGTGTCTGACTTCCCACATCATATATAGCATCCTGTGTCAAGTCTCCTGCTGCCCTGACTCCCATCTTGAAGATCATCCAGGGAGCTTTATCACCAAAAGCATGAATCACAGAGCGTAGATATTCATAACATCACCCCCAAAAGCCCAAAGTAGCATTTGGCAAAACCCCAAAGAATAACAGCTAAGAAAATATTTTTTCACATCTGTCATTTTCTAGTAATGAATAATATTTATGTTACTAATGGCTCGAGATTACCCTTGGCATTTAAAAGATTTTGAGAGCAATAGTGAAACATTCCAAATTTATTTTGATTTATGGCCTCTTATAATTTTTTTCCTATTTCCAAATGAAGAAGTAGGAAGAATGAGGGCGAGTGGGAGAGAAGAATGTAGACTACTTGAACAACGTGAAAACAAACTTGATGTATTTAAACCTTAAATACTTTAATTTAAACAACCTTTTGTTAGCACACACACAGAAGGACTTAAACCAATTGGGTGGAATATCATCATACTGAATCCAGAAAATGTCCCTTGTATACAAATTGTGGCATGCAATATGCTTTTTTAGTTGAGATTTGTTAAAAAAAAAAAAACATAAAACATATAGACGTTATAAGGCGATATGCAATAAAATACTCACTAGCCAGAAATGACTACTGAGCACTTGAAACGTGATGAGTTCATCTAAGGAAGCAAATTTTAAAATTTTAATTACTATAAATTGAGTTTGAGGGACAGGTGAGATGATTTAGCAGGCAAGGTTCCTGCTGCCAAGCCTGGTGACCTGAGTTTGATCCTCAAGCCCCTCATGGGAGGCAGATAATGAACACCCACAGGTTGAACCCTAATCCACACATGCAACCTCTGACATATGTGCAATCTACACATACACACACACATGCATGTACTCACATTCTCATGCACACATGAGTCAAATAAATGTAATTTTCAAAATTTTTAGCAAATGTGAAGCCCTTTGAATGTGGGTGAAAGTTATATGGCTTGATCTTTTTAGCAGGGGCTGCTGGTGAGACCAGGACTTACCTTGAATACATAAACTGACTTTATAGAGCCCATTCCCTATAGTGGGGTACCTTGTTCAGCCTTGATCAGGGGGAAGGGTCTTGGTCCTGCCTCAACTTGGTATACCAGTCTTTGTTGACTCTCCAAGGGAGTCCTTACCCCCTCTGAGGAGTTAATAGGGAGAGGTGGGATGGGGAAGGGGGGGGGGGAGAAGGGAAGGGATGGGAAACAGACGAGCGTGTAAATTTTTTAAAAATTTAAATAAAAAATTTTAGTAAATAAAATAAAAATTTAATTTAATTTTAAAACTGGTACTTAATTTAATCAAAAAGTTTTCAAAAGTAGGAATTAAACATATTCAGTCTTGTATCTAATCTTTCAACTATTATTTTTGTAACAGTAATTTATAATTAGTAGTTTAGTGAGAACCTGGCATTCCCTGTAAATGTGCAATGAGCATAAAGTATGTGCCAGTGTTTGGAAAATCTGTACAAAAATTTAAAAGAAATTGTAAGCTATCTGACTAATAATTTTAGGCTAGTTTCATGGTAAAATGATTCTTTAACCTGAAATACAATGAAATCAAGATTCATTTGCTAGGGCTAGAGAGATGGCTCAGCCTTAAAATGCTTGCCCCATGCAAGCCTGGTGACCTGAGTTTGATCTTCAGAATCCCCATTTAAAAGAAAAAAAAAGCCAGATGTAGTGGTGCATATCACCAATCCCAAGACTTCTATGATGAGAGAGAGGAGAATCTTCCAGAAGCTTATAGACCAGCTAGTCTGAGTATACAGTACAGCAGAAGTACGCAAGGCTAACAAGCACACGTACACCATGGAAATTGCATGCTTGCATTCACACACACACACACACACACACACACACACACACACACACACACTAATTTGAACGAATAAACCAATAATTTAAAAACCATTTGTTCCTTTTCATTTTCTCATGTGACTACCAGAAGTGTTTCAGTGACCTCGAAGCCGTGTTATGTGTCTGTTGAGTAAGATGGATCCCAGAGCACAGTGGCATTAGCATGGCCCAGCCATCCCTTGTGGGATTAGGCGGAGCATCATACACATCATAGACCCTCATTAAATACATGCTGTCTAAATAAAACTGTCATGTATTGGGGGAAATATTTCCAACAATACTTCCAAAATTAAAACAAATTCATACTTAGGGTGAAAAAAAGATGACTTCAGAGCAAGGCAAGGCCAGACAATGAAAGAAATTTGGGATTTTTTTTTCTCCTTTTGTTCAGCAAATCCACAACCAGTCAAAAAAAAGAAAATAAAATCAACCCATCTGACAGGTCCCCACAGCACTCTCAAAGGTCGAATACACATAGCATCTCTCAGTGGAGTTTTCCCCCACCTATGTCACCATAGCAACGACCAAAGACCATCAGATAGCTCTGAAATGTTCCCATCGCTCTGAAAATGTGTGGGAAAAATAGAAGTAAAATAAGTGAGGTTATACAACGCACGTCACGGCACTGAACAAAATCATCTGGGTCTTGGTCTTGTCACACGATTATGGAAAGGTTCATTGTCATAATTTTCCTTGCTTCATCCATCAGTGTGATTATTAGGTATAATCAGCAATACCTCTTAGGATCCATTAGCAAAGAGACTGAGCTAAACGACTTAGTGATTAAGAGTGGGAATTTAGCATATGGTCAGTTTTTGCATCATTGTTTTGGCCCCAAGTACATGTTTTTCAGCAATTCTCAGAAATCGAGGATTTTTCTTTAATAACCTTCATGTTGCCGGTTCTCATGATTTTCCAGGAATGAGTCTTCTTTTAGTTTTTATTTCTTTCTTCTCCTGGGAGAAATTACTAACCAAGAGGCCGTCAGCAAAGGTCTAAAAATAGAAGGAGAACTGTGACTTTCACAGAGTGACAAGTGTCCAGGGTAAGCATGGACATCTGACGTTTTTGTCAGGAAATCGACTGCACTCTCTCTCTAAATATTTTAGATGTACCCTTTGGACAAAGACTGCTGCAGCTAGACACCAGCATGCCCATAGAGTACGCTTCAGTCTTGGCAGAGAATCTACAGCCTGAGCGAGGCTGGGGGGCCACAGGTGACGATGGTGACTATCAAAGCAACGAGACAGCTAATACACGAGAAGTAGCGTAGTCGCAGAAGATGCAGTATCTGCCTTCCGGGATGGTTTAAGCCTATGCGAATGTTTTCATTTCTTTTAAAATCAAAACTAAGCAGTAAACTTTTAAACAAAAGAAAGAGGTTTTATATATACATATGTTTAAACACATTTTCTGGATTAAAATATTAAAACAAGGTCATAAATATTATAGCTTTAATACATTGTGGGGGAAAGGAGCCAGGAAGCAAGATGCATAATCCTAAAAATGTCTGAATATATGGCGTAACCGCAAAGAAGAAAAAAGATGGTGCAGTAATCACCAAGATTTTTAGTATACTAACATACTTCTGCAAGGGAATTTATTTTCCTGGATCGTCTGTCACTTATGTTGTAATACAGCATGTCAATTCCTGATAATGTTTTATTTAATTGGCAAGTTTTTGAAACATAAGTGTATGTATATGTTTAAATATATCTCAAATAACCACCATTGTGAAATTCTTCCCTTTAAATTTTTCAATGATACTTGTTTAGCTTTATTCAAAATTCTGGTTTTGCTGCTTTATAGAAGCTGTTAAGAATAGCCCTATCAAAACAAAAAAAAAAAAAACCAAGTCTTTACCAATTAGTTTTGACAAACATTTGGATGCTCAAATATTGCTGGCAAGCATGCCGTCTTTCAGGTAGCGTGACTCTGGCCCGGAATCAGGCAATTCCTTGACATGAGACATAGGACATGATAAAAATTTGGGAAGCTCCATGTTTGGACTTGGCACTGCATTCTAAATCTCATTTCAATAAATTTTAGTAAATATGCAAGTCTCTACTCTGGCCTGTAAATGAAGATGGAGTTAGATAAGGTTAGCGAACTGGTGTAATCTGAAAAGACATCTCTGTTCAGAACTTCTTAAGTGCCATTTAACTATAGCTTCAAAGAAAAAATAAAATTCTATTTGGACGTTCCCAGCACGTTGCTTTATTCATCGCATGCCACTATTTCCCTAATCAATGCAAACCATTGTAAACTATCTTTTACAGATCAGAGAATGGCCAGTCGATCCAGCAGCTGGGAAATGAAGCATTTCCAGATTGCAATCTTAATGGTAATGTTAAGACTAGAAAGGACCCAAAAAAAAAAGTCATTTAATCTGTCTGCCTAAAGGCAGGACATGTATCTCCTAATACAGTCAGGCAGTCTCATTGTTTTCTGCCCATCTCCGTCAGTGTGATAAGTCCAATGTTATGCCAACCTGTATTTGTCCATTTCTTAGGGCCAAGAGTACATTGCTTGCTAATTTTATAGATCTGAAAACATCCCATCTCTGCTCACTCAAGAAAACATACAGCAGTAAACTCCAAGTCCTCTTCCAATTGCCCACGTAAAACAAGAAAGCTTTAGGAGCAGCTGACTGTCTTAGACACTGTAGATCTGGCCAGAACTTTTTGCTGTTGTTGAATTAGATAGAAAACTATAAGCCTTTAAGACCCTTTTCTGTTATTGAGGTGAATGAGAACAAACACAATTTTAACCTTTGCTGTATTTATGGATCACATTCTCCCCACCATTTTGCTAGACTTACTCTTGCATTGTCCAGAGCTGGGTGTTTGTAAGTCTATTTTCCTACATCCCGTTTCCTCCAACTCTCTTCAGTTTCTGTTCTTTCTGTATAACCATCACTTTCCCCCATAACTTTTTCTGCTGCTTCATCGTTTATGGTGATGAAATCGTCATTTTTACAGTCTTCATTTACTTTAAGTAATATTCTTTGTCCTTTTCCTAATTGTCTTTAGTTTGTGTTCTCATCCCTCTTAGTTACTATGTTCTTTCCTTGCCTGGGAAAAAAAAATACCAAGCCTTCTGGCAGTTTTCAAATGTAACTGTAATCCTCCTGCTCTTTCATAAGGGGATCAAGCATCTGCTTTCGCACAGGTTTGTTAAGTAATTGTGTGAGCTTCCAGAAGAGGCAGCACTGAAGTCTATGGTCTAAGGTTATTCCCTGAGTTACAAAGGTGAGAAGCCGTGGACTTTGCACTGGGAATCTGCATTGCACATTTTCTGAACTCCCAATGGAAAAACAGTATTAACACAAATTGGGATAAAGAAATTGTTGAGATAAAAGAAAATGTACCTCCACTGTTTTCAAATATTATATGATTTTTGGCCACATTTTATAGCTATTGATTTACTGAAATGGATTTTATTCGGTGTAGCATTCGGGTCTGCAATATGTTAGGCAACGCTAGTTGTAATGCAATGGTTCTAACAAACCAATTTACTTCTTAAAAGCAGTTCATTTCATCCTTTCTACATTAGAAATTCCACAGAAAAGGGGGGGGGAAGGGTTGTTGATGCCACAGGGGTCAAGGATACCACTAAGAACATGGCCCACAGACATCAACTACTGTAGAACAAAAGAACATGTCTGTGTTATTGAGTCAATAAACTCAAGGCAATGTCCTTATCAGCAAAGGAAATACCACTAACAGATTAACACATGCTATAGCTTCATATTCTCACTTTAAAATGTGTATCAAAAAGAGAGCCATTCAAGATGGGCAACTTTTAAATTGTATTCTGCATGCTAAGTCGTTCTGAGAACCAAAAGAGGCAGCAAAGAAAAGGACTTACTCCTTTATAGAACTTCCAAGAAGCTCACGAAGGACAGAGTTTTCTGACCCTTATCTTGAAGAGACGGAGTAAAGATGTTTAAGTTGACTTGTCTACAGAGGTTGACTTTAATTCCACTTGGTTATATGGATGATGACTAAATTTTGCCTTCAATGCTATAAGCAGTTAAACTTGAGCTATATCTCAACTATGGCACCTGTTGTTATTTTCTTTAGTATAAATCTCTTTCTATGTAAATTTACATGATTAGTCTAGAATCCAACCCAGTCCACTCTATCCCTTCCAATTTATTAAAGTTTCTTATTTTAGCATTTTTCCAATCTTATAAATTAGTCACTTATACATATATTTTCATCTTTTTCAGGGTCCATCTTCACTTGTGGTGAAACTAAAGGTATCTCATAAACTGAGGATGTTAAACTGGTGATTATTGGAGCCAAAATAATGCCATTCTAGGAAGAAAATGTCTGGAGCTCTAGAACCTGTAAATACTTTGTCTTACCTGACAAAGGAAAACAGCTTTTCTCCTCAGCTGACCTTTAAGTGGACAGATAATTTTGACAACTCTATTCCTGAGTTTTGATGCCATTGTTGCTTACAACAGAAAGTAATAAAAAGCGACAGAATGAAAAGCATTTTGAATATTTTCTGGTGTGACATTGTCTAAATAGCTTCATCATATAAGGAAATGCTTTCACACACATTAAATTTTCTACATGATTATCAAGATTTGGATTTTGCTTAAACATTTAGAATGCACCCCAAAGTCTCCTTTCTAATTCTGTATCTTAACTATTTTGGATGGGACTCTTTAATCCTGAACAAGATATTTGAGCATCTGAATTTCAGACTAAGCTCCATGCAACAAGGCTATTAAAATTAAAATTAAGTCTGAATTATCAGAAGGTAGACGACTATAGTTTGAAAATACCGTTAAGAAAAGTCTCTAACGAAACTATCTGAATTTCAAACACTTTTTAGAACTTCAACTCTATTTCTCTACTTTTTCCTCCATTTGCAATGCATTTCTATTTTCCATCAGTATGGTGGTTGACAAGTTGCTTAACCCTCCGTCTTCCACTTTGCCAGATTAGATTATTTAAGATTGCATGATATTTGACTCTAAAATGTGTACTGGTATTGGAAAGGCAAACATTTCTTGACCATGAAGAAGCCTAAATTTTTAAGCTTAAAGTGACAAGTTTCAAAGATGACTTACTCTACCAGGACCCACATCCAGTAACCTGGCCTGATCACAGCAGCCTTGCTCCTTCCACCCACAACCTAGAGGCCCCATGTGTACCTCATCCAACCTCTCAGTCAGGTCTTGCCCATCTTGAGCAAGGGCCTACTCAGCTGAGCCCACTTAATCCTACCTTCCTTACCCACTCTCCAGCTCCTGGATTTGTTCCCCCAGACTCTAGGCTAGCACCAGAATGTGTGTTCTGTACATCAACCCAGTCACCTGTGTCTACCTGACTTCACTCCACCTAAGTCCTATCTAACCATCGGGTCCAGCCCAGCCCATACATCGTATGCTGTCTCAGCCCACTGTGTCTATATGAGATGCAGAACAAATAGAAGTCTACATGCCCAGAACTCATCATGAAAATCGAACAACAGGAAAGGTCAAAAAAAAAAAAGGTCTTCTACCCCCAAATCCACCAGTCCTATAGACACATGCTCACCAATGAGAATCACCTAGATGAATCCCTAGCTGCACTAAGAATTTAAAAGAATAATCATAAACTTGTTCAAAGGATGCAAGGAGTTGTAAAAAGACACGAAGAAAGAGTTTAATGAACTTAAAGGAATAAAAACCTAAATGATTCCCCCTCAAAAAACATAAACACAAGGCTGATTTAAACTAAGAAACTCCAGTACTCAAAAGTAGGTTGAATAGAGATGGGAACTGAAGAAGACATAAGCTGAAATGAAAATCCCAGAAGCCCAACTAGAAAACTCGATGGCAAGATTCCTAACTAGAATGGATCAAACAGAGCATAGAACATCCAGACTAACAATGGCAAAGCAGGGGAATTAGGCCAAGCAAGCAAAGAATATGAAAAAACAGCAACATGAAAGGAATATATAAATAGTGTGAGAAGTCGAAGGTGCCCAGGGTCTGGGCTGCAACCTGTGGCCATGAGGGCATCCGAGGGCCATGCTGCCACCACAGGCACCCTGATCTGAGTGGTCTTCACTGTCACTTGGGGTATTGGTGTCATCCTGGCCAGGGCTGCTGCAGAGGGCAATGTCTGGGTCCTTGGCCCTAGGGCAGCCAGGGTCTGAGTTGATGTCCTGAACTCCTGTTGTCACTGAGGACCATGTTGGTGTCTAAGGACCTTGCCATACCCAGAGCCATGCTGATCTGGGTGGCTGGTGCTGCCACCTGGAGCCATGGGGACATCAAGGCACAGACCACTGCCTAGGACCACATATGGGTTCATGACCCTGTGGAGGCCAGAGTCTGGAGTGATACCCATGACCCTGTTGTCGGGATGCAGGTGAACCAGCCCTGAAGGTTTGAGAGCAATAAAGCTGACCTTGCCCTCCTTCCCCCTACAGTTCCCTGCCCATCTACCTTGCAGTGCCATAGGGAGGGAAATACGACCTCTGCCTTCCACCCTTTGCTCCCTGTGGTCACAAGAGTGAGAACTAGCACTGCCATACACCATCTGCAATACACAGGAGAACAGGCCCTGCACCCTACCTGGGCAGCACACCAGAACTGACCCTATTGTCTAGGTGCAGGTGAGTCGGCCCTGAGGAGGTGAGAGCAGAAGAGCCAACACAACCCCACCCATTAACCCTACAGCAATCAGGAAAGAGGGCCATTACCTTGCTGGATAAAACAGTAGATCTGGCCCTGCTGATATGAGTGAGGGATAGCTGGATCTGAGAGCCTGAGAGCAGGAGAATTGGCCCCAACTCCTTGCTGTAGGCTGCATTGGGTGAGCCAGCCAAGGCAGTGCTGGGGGGTTCATCTGAGTAGTGACTAGGAGAACCTAGCAAGCTGACCAACCCAGTTACCACCCATGCCCAGAACCAGAGCTATGAGTTGGCCCACCTTAGTATCTACTGAATCTATGTACTGTTGGAACACAGGAAGTGGAAAAACCTGTGGATCAAAAACAGCAGGATCTCCATAACACAGGACAGCAGGATATCCAAGAAGATCCCCAGTAGGAGCCCATTACCATGTAGCATAGTCCAGTGGCCTTGAACCAGACTGACTAACGTCTCAAAATAATGAACATTTGCAAATAAAGATGAATAGACCTAAAGGAGAACTGTGTTTCAATGGGCCACATTACAGCTTCCACGACAAGATTCTTCTTCTCCTCCTCCTTCCCCTTCTTTTTTATTTTAGTTTTGGTTATGGTTTGTTTTGTCTCTCATTTTCTTTGGGTTTTGATTTTTCTTTTAAATTTGGTTATGAATGAGGTTGTAAGGGCAGAGGGCAAATGTGAGGGGACAGGAAGATAAATGGGATTGAAGTTCATGATGTGAAATCCACAAAGAATCAATAACAGGAAGAGGAAGAAGAAGGAGAAGGAGAAGAGAAGGAGGAGAAGAAGAAGAGAAGGAGGAGGAGGAGGAGGAAGAGGAGGGGGAGGAGGGAAGAAATAAAATGTGAGAGATGATGAAAAGACCAAAGTTTTAAATTATAGTGATAAACAAGATCATAGAAAAGAACCTTCAAAAACTAAGATGCAAAAAGTACACAAAGCCCAAACTAAAAAAGACTAGAAAATACTCCGTGACATTTCATAGTTAAAATACTAAGTATACAGAACAACAAAAAGAAGCTATGAAAGCAAATAAAGCTGCAATTTTTAAAACACAAAACACCACTAATAAAACACAGTCAACAACAAAAAATATAACACAATTCAACTAATATATACCTTCCAATAACTTTATATATTAACAGTTCCAGTTCTCAAATCAAAAAACACAGGTTGTCTAAGTGGATCAAAAAACAAAGTCCATCCTCTGTTGTATACAAGAAGCTCAGCTTTAAAGATAGCTTTAAAGGTAGAAAAACTGATTCCAATCAATGGGACCAGGAAGAAAGCAGGCATTACTATTCTAATATCTCACAAAACAGACTTCAAATAAAACTAATCACAAGAGGTAACGAATACTTCATCTTAATCAGACAAGATGGCTTTACTATCCAAAACATGTATGCCCTAAACTCTGGTACATCTGGTTTCATAAAATGTATAAAACCAGAATGAAAGACAAAGATTAATGTCAACAGATTCATAGAAGCTTTCAATGCCTCACTTTTTTCTAATAGCAAAACAAATAAATAGACAACAGAACTAGATGACATCATATATCAAATAGATCAGATATCTGCAGAATATCCCCAAATATATACAAACCCCAAAATATTTACATTCTAGTGATGAGCCCACCGAAGCTCCTCAAAAGAATACCACATTTTGGAACACAAAAGAAATCATAGAAAATTCAGAAAGATTTGAAAAAGAACAATACTTCCTATCTGACCTTAATCCAATAAAATGTAAAATTGACAGGAAACAAGTTTCTAGTAACTACACAAGCAACTCATTATTAAACAACCCATTGCCTTACAATCAATGAGTCAAAAAGAATCCTGGAACTAAATGAAAACAAAAACACAGCACTACAAAACCTCTGAAACACAATAAAAGAGGCCCTATGAAGAAAATGTGTACTTCTAAAATGCCTACACTAACAAAATTAGAAAAAGAGCAAATAAATGACTTAATGATGCAACTAAAATGTTTAGAAAAAAATTATTTAAAAAAAGGCCCAAACCAGTAGACAGCAAGAAATAATAAAATCAAAGCAGAAATTATGTAAATAAAAACAAATAAATACAAAGTATCAGTAAATCTAAGAGTTGGTTCTTGGAGAAGATAAACAAGATCCACATACTGTTGGCCCAATTAACCAAAGAAAAAATAAGAGAACCCAAATTTACAGACTCAAAAGGGAAAAGGGAAACATCACAATAGACACTAAAAAAAAAAAATTCAAATAATTTTAAGGGAATACTTTAAAACCTGGATCCTAGTAAGTTGACAGATCTAAAAGAAATGGATGAATTTCTAGAATCAACCAAATCACCAAAATTAAACCAAGAAAAGTCCAATAACATAAACACACCTATAGCAAACAAATGAAGAGAATAAAATTGGAATTTAGAATAAAACTTCCAACTAAAAAAATAAGTCCAGGCACGCATAGACTCATAGCATAATTCTACCAGGCTTCCACAGATCTAAAGCCAACCTTCTTAAATTATTCCGAAAAGTGGGAAGAAAAGAACAGCTCACAATGTCCTTCCATACAGTCAATGTTACTCTAAAACCCAAATCAGGTAAAAAAAAAACACAATAGAAAAAAAGAAAAGAAAATCTATAGGCCATTTCCATGGTGAACATAGTTTCAATTTTCTAAATAAAGTATTTCCATATTAAATACAGACTTATATCAAAGAAATTATCCACCATGACCAAGCTGGCTTCATTCCAGTGATACAGGCCAGGTTCAACACACACAAGTCAACACATGTAATAAACCACATAAAAGGACTTAGAAGACAAAAGTCCCATGATCATCTCAATAGATTCAGAAAAGACCTTTGACAAAGTCCAACCTGCCTTTATGATAAAAAGTCTTAGAGAAAGTAGAGCTAAAGAGTGCATATCTCAACATAGAAAAGCGATATTTAAGAAGCGCACAGCCAACATCTTTCTAAATGGAAAAAAACCTTGAAGCAATCCCACTGAAATCAGGGAAAAGACTACTACCTCCACTCCTTTTCAATATTGTACTCAAATATTGAAGCTGGAACAATTAAGACAAAAGAAGGAAATTAAAGGTATACAAATGGG